>NC_080170.1:121966182-122048682 GCF_950295315.1 Erinaceus europaeus
TCCACTCTGGGCCATGCCTCATCTTAAGGCTCTGGCAACGGGCGAAGGTTCTCCACCCAAGGATTCTCTAGAGTGGGAGAAAAAAATGGGAGATATTCTCAAGTTCCTGGTGGGTAATGTGAAACAAAACACTGGCTGCCTTGGTGGGGACTACTGGTCAACCTCTCCATCCAGCCACTTGAACTCTGCTGGCGGAACATCCATTGAGTGGCTGAACTCAAGTTATCTGGCCAGAGAGTCAAAGACCCCAGTGGGGAGGGAGCCTTCTCTAGTGAGCACTGACAGGCCTCCTGCAGAGTCAATGGAGTTTACAGGCAACAATATTCATAAGCTTTACCTATATTTGGGAGTTACTCTCTTCCCTGATCCACATTTCTAGCCCTTTTTCCAGCCATAACATAATCTCCCCAGACAATAACTTGGGTCTACCTGCATATGAGATGTCAGGTTCAAGCAAAAACTAGTAAAGTCATGACCTATGTGCTTTTTTCTAAAATGGAGACCCCAAATCTTCATTTGTAATATTCTAGCCTTTAGATTCATGATTAGTCAACAATTTGTTCTGCTTTATATCTTAACTCTTTTTCAGCCACCTGGTTCCAGATGCTACCATGATGTCAGCCTGACTTCCCTGGGCAGACAACGCCACCAGTGTGTCCTGGAGCCCCATCTCCTCAGATCCCTGACCCACTAGGGAAAGCGAGAGACAGACTGGGAATATGGATCAAACTACCAATGCCTATGTTCAGCGGGGAAGCAATTACAGAAGCCAGACCTTCCACCTTCTGCACCCCATAATGATCCTGGGTCCATACTCCCAGAAGGATAAAGAATAGGAAAGCTTTCAAGGGAGGGGATGGGATGAGGAGTTCTGGTGGTGGGAATTATGTGGAATTGTACTCCTCTTATTCTATGATCTTGTCAGTGTTTCCATTTTATAAATAAAAATTATTAAAAAAATAAAGAAAGCCATTAGGTACTAACTGACTAGTCTTGCCTTTCTGGAAATGGACATGCTAGTATGCAAGGTTCCATCAGTCACAGCTGGGTTATTAGAATCAGAGAGATGACATCAGCTTCCAACGTTGGCCTCTGTTTCTTTCCAACTGGATACCCACCAAGTCGGTGACTAACAGAAAAGTCCAGTGTTTATGTCTTCACCTCGGCGACTCAGAATAATGGAGCAGGGGCCCAGGGGCTGGTTGCACCCAAGCTCAGGAAAGAAGACGCCACACTCTTGATGCTCATCCTTCCAGGGTACCCCCGTGTCCCCCACCCCCCCACCCAGCCATCCCATTCCCGTGAAGGTGCTAGTATTTTCCCAGAGAGCCACTCTTGCTGCAGAAATTTGTTGAGGAGACTGGAAATACCCCTCCAATTCTGGGCCAGATGAGTGGCTGAGGGAGTATGAATGTTCAAGATGGGAGTCGACGATGAAGGAATGAATCACTCATTGTCATTTTGACTCACTATCTCTCTGTTTATTCTTTCTCAGGAGAGAGACTGGAACAGAGAGAGGGTGACTGGGGCACTGCTCAGCCCTGGCTTATGATGGCATTGTGCTCACTCTCAGTTCTACCCACCTCGTTTTTACTCACCCTTTCATGGATTCCATCTTGTTTCTGTGGGGCCCACTTCATAATTCATTTCCCCTCCTGCTCTGAGACCCCAATAAGAAACTGGGCTGAGAGTCTTAGCCCAGAGGATCACTGTTGGGCCGTCACAAGAGGGATGAGCTCTTGGGTGAAAAACTCAGGGCAAACCCCACTAGGGAGAGACAGAAACAGGCTGGGGGTCTGGATCCACCTACCAAAGCCCATGTCCAGAGAAGCAATGACGGAAGTCACAACTCCCACCCTCTGCACCCCATAAAGAATTTTGGGAACCCCACAAAGGTATATGTCAGACCGCATCTCCAAATTTCAAATATGCTGAGTCCTATAACCAAGCTATATGGGGGAGAGGATAAAGCCCACTTGCGTTTACTTGTCAAAGGCCGTCTACAGCATAAACACACACAGGAAAAGCTTTCTGTTGAAGAGTCTTGGAGATGAAGAGCTAGCAACACATTGTGCCAGCTGCCTCAAGTCTCCATGGCCTCAAGTCTCCTTGGCCTCGGGTCTCCACATCTCGAGTCTCCATGCCTCGAGTCTCCATGGCCTCCATGTACCAGGTGCCTCAATTCTCCATGTCTCCATGGCACAACACATTGCACCATGCTCCAGCTCAAGTCTCCATGCCTTTGCTTCACTGTGTCCTTTTTTTTGCCTCCAGGGTTATTGCTGGGGCTCAGTGCCTGCACCATGAATCTACTGCTCCTGGAGGCCATCTTTTCCCCCTTTTGTTGCCCTTGTTGTTGTAGACTGACTGTGGTTATTATTATTGTTGTTGGATAGGACAGACAGAAATGGAGAGAGGAGGGGAAGACAGAGAGGGGGAGAGAAATACAGACCTGCAGACCTGCTTCAGCACCTGTGAAGCGACCTCCCTGCAGGTGGGGAGCCAGGGGCTTGAACCAGGATCTTTACGCTGGCTCCTGTGCTTTGCACCATGTGCACTTAACCCTCTGTACTACCGCCCAACTCCCTCACTTTGTCCTTTTGCTGGGTAGCCTTCCTGACTCATCTTCCTCCTTCCCAAGACCCCATATCACATAAACTATTTAAAGACAGCACCTCACACCAGAAAGATAGCTCTGCAGGTAGGGCCTAAGCCTTACCATGCGTTCAGCTCATGTTTGAGTTCTGGTGCTAAATGGGAGGCACCACAGCACCTGGGGAAGCTCTGGGGCTGTGGTGACTCTCCTTCTCTTCCAGTCTCTCTTGCCTAAATAAATCAAGCAAACAAAAATATGGTGAGGAAATACTGAAGTCACACCTGTACCAGGCTCTAGTTTTGTAAGAATAATTGAAAATAAATCTTTTTTTAAAAAAAAAGATGGTGGCATCCTATTTCTTGACTCTTTTTTTCCTTTCCCATGCCCATGGGGCTGAATCTCCAAATACAACTTTGATGTGAAGGTCCTGCAAAGTTTCACCAAGATTTTTTCTCTGTACACTTTAGAGTGTCTATTCTAAGATCTAGATCTTTAATCCATTTTGATTTGACCTGGGGGCATGGTGTTAGGCAGTGGGTTAGTTTCATGTTTCTACATGTGGCTGTTCTAACTTTCCCAGCACCATCTGTTGAAGACACTTTATCTCGTTGAATCATTTTCTCCCCTTTGTCATATACTAGGTGGCTTTAATTATGTGAACTTATTTCTGGGCTCTTGATTCTTCAGGCCATTTATGGACTCTTGATCCAAGTATCCATTATTATTATTTTTATTTTTTCCTTTATTGGGGGGGGAGATTAATGGTTTACAGTCAACAGTAAAATACACTAGTTGGTACATGTGTTAACATTTACCAATTTTCCACATAACACTCTAACACCCCAGCTAGGACTTCCTCAGGCAACATGTTCCAGGACCTGAACACCACCCCCAACCCCTCACCCCCAATCCCTCACCCCCAATCCCTCACCCTCATCTGTTACTTTGGTGCAGTACACCAAACTTCAGTCTTCAGCTTTGTGCTTTTCCCATCAGTTCTTATTTTTCAACTTTGTGTGTGAATGAGATTGTCCCGTATTCATCCTTCTCTTTCTGACTGATCTCACTTGACAAGATTCCTTCAAGCTCCATCTAAGATGAGGTGAAGAAGGTGAAGTCACCATTTTTAATAGCTGAGTAGTATTCCAGTGTGTATCTAGACCACAATTTTCTCAGCCACTCAGCTGGTGTCTGGGTGCTCATTTTTATTCCAATACCATGCTGTCTTAGTTACTACTGCTTTCAGGTAGAAACTGAAGTTGAGGAGCACAATGTCTATATTTTGTCCCCTTTTTCTCTGAAGTGCTTTGGCTAGTGTGTGTGTGTGTGGTGTTCTGTGTGCAGTGTGCAGGGAGGGGGAAGGGCTTCTGTAGAAAGTTTTGGACAAGTTGTTCAATTTCCTTGAAAGATGTCCCTGGTATCTTGATAGGGATTGCCTTGAAACTGCAGATGACTTTCGGTAGGGTGGCCATTTTAATAATGGTGTCCAGGGTCACGTGGGACTATCACTCAGAGGTTCTGGACCTCTCCCTTGTGTCCAGCAGGTACCAGTAGATCCTTCACTTCTTTTTCTCTTCTCCCCTTCCCCATAGAGAGCTTCTTCCAATAAGCATCCAGCTTCCCAAGGAGCGGAGAAAACTGGTTAACTCCTCACGTTGGTCCCAGTAGCACTCAGGACTGTCCCAGAGAATTCGAACATCTGGGTGACCCCAGGCTAGTCTCTCACGCCCGTGACCTTGGGGAGGAAGTGTCCAACAGGAAGGCGTTCAGTCTGCAGCTAAGAGCTGGCAGTGCCCTCTTAGCGATTCACAGCCCAGCGTTCTGAGGGTGCTGGGGTGTAAATCTTGAGAGAGCTGTGAAATGAACAGCTGCATAAGCCAGGCCTGATTTCCAGCAGTTCTGAAGGCTGGGGCTCCAGTGCCGATATCCTGTTTTCTGGACCTCTCCCTTGTGTCCAGCAGTGTGCAGGGAAGGGGAAAGGCTTTTGTAGAAAGTTTTGGACAAGTTGTTCAGTTTCCTTGAAAAATGTCC
The DNA here is from genome assembly GCF_950295315.1 of Erinaceus europaeus. Taxonomy (NCBI): domain Eukaryota; kingdom Metazoa; phylum Chordata; class Mammalia; order Eulipotyphla; family Erinaceidae; genus Erinaceus; species Erinaceus europaeus. The sequence continues at coordinate 121,970,810 of NC_080170.1, forward strand.
CTGGTATCTTGATAGGGATTGCCTTGAAACTGTAGATGGCTTTCGGTAGGGTGGCCATTTTAATAATGGTGTCCAGGGTCAAGTGTCCAACAGGAAGGCGTTCAGTCTGCAGCTAAGAGCTGGCAGTGCCCTCTTAGCGATTCACAGCCCAGCATTCTGAGGGTGCTGGGAGAGTCCTCACCAGTCCTCGAGTGGCTTCCCTCCATGGGGAGCTGAGAGCCATGGGATTTATGTCCTTGGTCAAGCCTCTGCAGACCATCAGTGGCAGAAGCAAGCCTTGACCTAGCGCTTCTGCTTCTTCCTCCTGGGCCCCACCCCCTGAGCAGAGCCAGCCGGACCTCCCATGCAGAGACATCTGCTCCCAGGCCCACATGTCTGGGTGACACCATGCAGAGTCCATCAGTCACAGGCCCAGAGCTGGTCTCTGAGGCTGCCTCCCCGCTGTGCCAATCAGGCTCCATTCCCCCTGGGCTGGGCGTTAACTCAGGTGTTCACTCAGACCTGATGTGACAAGCTTCCCAGGGCCCACCAAGCCCCCCTGTGGGGTTTACTTTCAGGTTTGCTCTGGAGGAAAGGGGACCTGCTGGGAGCAGTGTCCACCTCTCTTTACCTCAGGGTTCTTGTCCAACTGTCCAGACAATGGCCTCTGAGAATCCCACCTTTCTGGAGGGGCTCTTGTTAATTGCAATAGAGCAGGATTAAAAAAAAAAAACGGGTGATCTCACTTGCAGGTGGGCTACGAGAAACCCAGTAAAGGGAAAGGCTGTGTACCTGGAATTAGTGATGGCTCTTTTAATTTCTCCTCCTCCTCCTTCTCCTCTTTTTAAATTTTTTTTTTCTCTTTTTGTTGCCCTTGTTGTTTATCATTGTCGTCATCATTGTTGGATAGGACAGAAAGAAATGGAGAGAGGAGGGGAAGACAAGAGAGGAGGAGAGAAAGACAGACATGTGCAGACCTGCTTCTCTGCCTGTGAAGCGACTCCCCTGCAGACAGGGAGCCAGGGGGCTCGAACTGGGATCCTTAAGCCGGTCCTTGCGCTTTGCACCACTTGCGCTTAACCCGCTGCACTACCGCCCGCCCCCTCTCCATTTTTAACAGACACCAGGCTTACCTCTGGGGCTCAGTGTCTGCGTGGCAAATCTATCACTCCTGGTGGCAAGTTTTTCCTCCCCTTCCCTTTTTATTTGATAGGACAAAGAGAAGTTGAGAGGGGAGAGGGGTGAGACAGAGAGGGAAAGGAAGAGAGACCTGCTGCATGTGGGGAGTGGGGGCTCAAACCCGGGTCCTTGTGCATACCCTTGCATGGAGTACTATGTGCCCTTAATTGGGTGCACCCCCACCCCCCACCCTATCTTTCTTTCTTTCTTCCTTCCTTTCTCTCTCTTTCTTTCTTTTTATTTTATTGGATAGGAAAGAAATAAATTGAGAGAGGAAGCAGAGACAGAAAGGAAGAGAGAGACAGAGAGACACCTACAGATCTGCTTCAAGGCTTGGGAAGCAGGCAGGGAGCTGGGACTTGAACCCAGATCCTTGCCCATGGCCATGTATGAGCTTAACTGAGGCCCCCACAGCCTGGCCCCCTCTGGTCTGCTTTTACAGATCCAAGGGCTCAAAACGATGGGATGGGGGAAGGGCCTGGTGGTGAAGGAGGTGTGTGGAGAGCTCTCTTTAGGAGGAAGTGGCCCTGTACCCAGGTGCCAGCGATGATCCTATAGATCAGCATTTTCCCAGGAAAGTGATTCTCAAAAATAAAAGAAGAAATAAAGAGCACATGGAAGAAAGAGAAGAAGGGAGGGGAGGAGGAAGATGGAGACACGTGTGAATGCCATCAAAGCCGCTCAAGTGTACCGTCTGAACTTTATCAAAAGGCTGCTTCCTGTGTTACATCTATGTTGCCACCATAGAGGGAAATAGGGAAAGAGCATTTTGCTACTGTTGCCACTGGGTTCTCCTCTTCTGACAGAGAGAGAGGAGAGAGAGAGAGAGAGAGACAGGCTACAGCACTGAAGATTCCTCCATTGTGTCCGGGCTGGCCTTGCACCTGGGCTGTAGGCTTGACAAAGCAGGTCCAGTCTCCAGGCGAGTTATTTTGCCAGCCCAAGACCAGGGTGTAATTTTAATGACAAAACAGATTTTTAAGGATGATGATGATGATGATCGTGATGATGATGGTGATGATGATTCATTTGTGATGATGGAGGCCAAACTCAGGGCTCTGCCGACTCTGTGACTTGCCCACTAGGGACCTGTGTAGGCTAAAACTTCTAAGTTATTTTTAAAATTATATGTATGTATGTATTGGATAGACATAGCCAGAAATTGAGAGGAAAAGGGTAGATAGAGAGGGGGAGAGAAAGAGAGTACTGTCTCACCACTCACAAAGATTCCCCCCCCCCCCGCCCCAGCTTGTGAGTACCTGGATCTTGAACCTGGGTCCTTGCACACAGTAACTTGTGCACTCAACCAGGTGTGCCACCACCCAGCTCCTAAGGTTTTCTTTTCTTTTCTTCCTTAAACAGAAGAGCCATCAGCTGCAAGGTGAAGCTGGGGAGGGGGGGAGGTGAAGGGAAGCAGTGCACTGGGTTAAGATCACATAGTACTAAGTACAAAGACCCATGACAAGGATCTGGGTTCGAGCCCCCACTCTCCACTTGCAGGGAGGATGCTTCACACAGCAGCAAAGCAGGTCTGCAGGTGTCTGTCTTTCGCCCCTCCTACCTACCTCTCCTCTCTCCATTTCTCTCTGTGCTATGCAACAAGAACAGCAGCAACCACAGCAATAATAATAGCAACAACAATGGAAAAAAATGGCCACCAGGAGCAGTGGATTCATAGTGCAGGCACTGTGCCCCAGTGATAACCCTGGAGGTAAAATAATAATAATAATAATAATAGAGACTGGGAGCCCAGGAACTCAACGGCCTCTTTGCCACTTGTTGCTTATTGATATGTGAGAACGACACTCATTTGCCTGTCACCCCAAACTTAAGATACAAACAAATAACTTTGATGAGAAAAAAAAAAGAAACCCTCATTTTATTTCTGTGTGGGCTTCCCCGGGGAGTCGAGTTCTGCTTTTCGTAAGTGGGATGGATTCTGCATTTCATTAGCTGCCTTGATCTTTTCATCACGTTGGCTTTTAGTGCAAGAACATAATCTGAGAGCATCGAGATTAATGATCACAATAAACCCCGGGGTGGGGTGTAAATCTTGAGAGAGCTGTGAAACGAACAGCTGCATAAACTGGGCCAGATTTCCAGCAGTTATGAAGGCTGGGGCTCCAGTGCCGACATCCCGTGTTTTTTTTTTTTTCTTATAATTAAACCAAATTTAATCTTTTTATTATTTTGCCCCTAGAGACTTACCCTGCATTCATGGTAGGAACTGAATATGTTATCAGTGTGTGTATGTGTGAGTGTGCGTGCCTGTGTGTGTGTGTGTGTGTGTGTGTGTGTGTGTGTGTCTCCATCAAATGAAAAAGGGAAGCTCTGAGGCTATGGTGTGTGGGTGTGTGCGTGAGTGCATGTGTAAATGTGCATGTGTGTATATTTAAATGCGTGTGAATGTACATGTGGATGTGTAGCTGAGAGTGTGTAACTGTGTATGTGTGTGTGTGAGTGAGTGTGTAACAGTGTGTATATGTGTGTGAGTATATATGTAAGTGTGTAGGTGAGAGTGCGTGTGTATGTGTGTGAGTGAGTAGGTGAGTGTGTGTGTGTATGTGTGTGTGTGTGAGTGTATATGTGTATAAGTATGTGTGTCTCCATCAAATGAAAAAGGGCAGCTCTGAGGCTATGGTGTGTGTGTGTGTGTGTATGTGTGTGCATGTGTGAGTGTGTATGTGTGTGTGTGTGTGTGTGTGTGTGTGAGTGTGTGTGTGAGTGAGTGTGTATGTGTGTGTATTTATGTGTGTATAAGGGTGTGTGTGTTTGTGTGTGTGTGTGTGAGTGTGTGTGAGTGTGTATATGTGTGTGTGTGAGTGTGTATGTGTGTGTGAGTGTGTGTATTTATGCATGTATAAGGGGGTGTGTGTGTGAGTGTGTATGTGTGTGTGAGTGAGTGTGCATGTGTGAGTGTGCATGTGCGTGTGAGTGTGTATGTGTGTGAGTGTGTGTATTTATGCATGTATAAGGGTGTGTGTGTATGTGTGTGAGTGAGTGTGCATGTGTGAGTGTGCATGTATGTGAGTGTGCATGTGTGAGTGAGCATGTGTGTATGTGTGTGTGAGTGAGTGTGCATGTGTGTGTGAGTGTGCATGTGTGAGTGTGCATGTGTGTGAGTGTGCATGTGTGTGTGAGTGAGTGTGCATGTGTGTGAGTGAGTGTGCATGTGTGTGTGAGTGAGTGTGCATGTGTGAGTGTGCATGTGTGCATGTGTGAGTGTGCATGTGAAAGTGTGTGACTGTGTAAGTGCCCCGGGTTCAAGTTCCTGCTCTCTACCTCTGCTTCCTGAGTGACAAAGCAGGTCTGCAGATGTCTTTCTCTCTCTCCCTCTTTAACTTCCCCTCTCCTCTCAATCTCTCTCTGTCCTATTCAATAAAAGGAAAAAATAAAAGGGACATTAAATAAACCAAAATCTGGAAAAAAATCTCTTTTTTTTTCATATGTGCGGAGCAAAGGAAGTTTCTTATGAAAGAGAGAAGGAGAGAGAAAGAGGTCGAGGTTAGAACACTACTTTGGGGTATGGCGTAGGGGTGGAACTGGGAGCCTCAGGCGGATGCAAGTCCTGCGCTCTAGCAGCTGAGCTGTCTCCCCGCCACACAGTTCACAAGGACGCTGACAACACGTGGTAAGAAGCCCACTCGCAGACACAGTGCCGCTGGACTGTGTCATGTGTGCGTCACCAGACTGGGTCCCCAAATAACTTTTGTTTATTTATTTTTATTGCCACCAAGTTTATCTGTGGGGCTTGGTGCCCACTGTGAATTCCCTGTTCTCAGTGGCCAACCTCCTTGTAATTTTCATTTTATTTGATAGGACAGAGAGAACTTGAGAGAAAAGCGGGAGACAGAAAGGGAGAAAGAGAGACACCTGCAGACCTGCTTCACTGCTTGTGACTCTTCCCCCCCGCAGGTGGGTGTTGAAAGTTTCTGATCCCAGATTTCCTGATCCCTGTTGGTGAAAATCCTTCTGCATGTTGAACCCAAGTCCTTTCATGTGCTAGCACATGTTCTTGCATGTGCTAACATATGTCCTTGCATGGGCTAACATATGTCCTTGCATGTGCTAACATGTCATCGCATGTGCTAACACATGTCCCTGTGTGTGCTAACACACGTCACTGCATGTGATAACATATGTCCTTGCATGTGCTAACACATGCCATCACATGTGCTAACATATGTCCGTGTATGTGCTAACACATGGCCCTGTGTGTGCTAACACACGTCATTGCGTGTGCTAGCATGTGTCCTTGCATGTGTGAACATATGTCATTGCATGTGCTAACACATGTCCTTGCATGTGCTAACATATGTCATCGCATGTGCTAACACATGTCCCTGTGCGTGCTAACACACATCATTGCATGTGATAACATATGTCCTTGAATGTGCTAACATATATCATCGCATGTGCTAACATATGTCCGTGCATGTGCTAACACATGTCCCTGCATGTGCTAACATATGTCCTTGTATCATTGCATGTGGTAACATATGTCCTTAACTGAGGGCACCACTGCCCGGCCCCACCTCAGGTGAATTTTCAGTTCTGTGGCTCAAAGTGTGTCAACTGTCCAAACATCTGACACTAAGAAAAAAAAACATAGGCAGAGACAGATTTTTTTTCTTCCAGAAATGGCAGACATTGGTGAAGTATGAAAGGACAGAACGATTTCTTCTGTGTCTGGTGAAACGTGGCTGCCCAATTTCATTCGTCTGCATGTTTCAAGCTGATTTTTCCAACACTGTTTGTTGAAGAGAATCTCCTTCGCCATTTAATAGTTTGGGCACCTTTGTCAAAATTTAGAGGTCCATAGGCGTGTGTGTGTGTGTGTGTGTGTGTGTGTGTGTGTGTGTGTGTGTGTGCTGGGGGGTATTTCTGGGCTCTCAATTCTATTCCCCTGGTCAGTGTGTCTATTCTTGTTCCAGTACCAGGCAGTTTTGATGACACTGACCCTGTCATATAGTTTGAGATCAGGGAGTGTGATGCCTTCAGTTCTGTTCCTTTTTTCTCAAGATTGTTTTGGTGATTCTAGGTATTTTCCGGTTCCAGATAAACTTTTTGTAGCTTTTGTTTTATTCTCTTAAAAAAAATTGCTGGGGACCTTCATGGGGATTGCATTCAATTTGTGTATGGCTTTGGGTAGAATATTCACTTTGATGCTGTGGATTCATCCAGCCCCTAAACAGGTGGGGAACAGGTGCTTGTCTTGGTTAACGCAAAACCAGCACCTTGAACTTGAACTTGACCCGACATTAGCCCCAGGGTTGGGGCAAGCTCTTCAAAGTGTCCTTTATCAAGGTCGCACCTCTCTCACCTGACCCTCATGGCGACCTTGCAGCAGCGGCCATGGGTGCAGTGAACACTCCATAAACACCAGCTGGGATGGGACTGTTACTAGGTTGACCAGCTGTACAGCAGAGCGTTCTGAGACTCAGGAAGACCTCAGGAGGGAACTGCAGGGGGAGGGTATGGTGCCCACTTGAGTGTTAAGAGTGTCTTTACACATCTGAAATGTGTGCTGAAGTTCACCTGGTGAAGAAAGGAAAAGAAAGAAAAGGAAAGGAAAGGGGGAAATGGGAAACAGGGAACGGGGAAAGGGAAAAGGAAAGGGAAGGTGGGGGAGGGAAGGGAAGTGAAAGGATAGGATAGGAAGAAAAGGAAAGAAAGTAGGGAAGAATGAAGGAAGGGGGGGTCAAAAGAGAAAGACAAGAGGAAAGAAGGGAGGAAAGATGAAACTGATGAGAAGGAAAGAAAGAAAAGGCAAAAAGGAGGAAAGAAGAAAGAAAAAGAAGGAAAGAAAGAAGAAATAAATAAAGAAGGGAGGAAAGAAGAATGGAAGAAGAGAGGAAATAAATGGAAAGAAGAAAAAGGAAGAAAGAAGAAGAAAAAATGAAAGAAAGAAAGAAAGAAAGAGGAAAGATGGGAGGAAAAAGAAAGAAAGGGAGAAAGAAGGAAAGGGAGGAAGGAAGGAAGGAAGGAAGAAAGAGAAAGAAAGAAAGAGAGAAAGAAAGAGAAAGAAAGAAAGGAGAAAGAAAGAAAGAAAGAAAGGAGAAAGAAAGAAAGGAGAAAGAAAGAAAGAAAGAAAGAAAGGAGAAAGAAAGAAAGAAAGAAAGAAAGAAAGAAAGAAAGAAAGAAAGAAAGAAAGAAAGGAAGGACAAGCGGAAGCATATGCTGGCCGGGGTCTTGAAGAATGATTTTCATTATAGAAACAGGCTATTGGGAAAATGTGGCTTTTCAGCCCTGTCAGTCACAAACCTTTTCCAAATGTTGACATTCTGCATGCTATTAACAAACGAGAATGAGCCGTGGAAAAGTAGAAAAGCACAAACACGCCCGGCAAAGCCGGAGGCAGGAGCCCTAGGAAGGTTTGCAGGGGCTTCAAGTAAACCAATCACCATCCACCCATGGGGATGATCCCACACCTGTTCTCAGCCAAGGCTTTCTGAGGGCGCTGTTTTACTCACCTCTGCAAAGCCCTCTCCCCTCCTGGCTCACGGATAGGTACTGGCAATTTATTCCAAGTACCCCTCTAGAATAAAGACTTCCTCTTATTTTAATCAGACCCACCCCCACCCCCCAGCCTGGAAGAGTCACTCTGGCAGAGGGAAAGCTTTGAAGTTGGAAGGAGCTGTGCTATCAAGCCAGACTCAGAAATCAGAATCAGAGCAAGCCCCTCCCAGGCCCCTCATGAATACCAGATTCTGCTCTGGCGGCCAGGTCCAAGGTGATGCTAATCTGCTCTGGCTCTGAGTTGCCGCCTGGTGACACCGGTAGCCCTGGGGAGCTGGGGATGGGGGCATGATGGGTGTGTGTGTGTGTGTGTGTGTGTGTGTGTGTGTGTGTGTGTGTGTGGTGTGGGGGTCTCCAGAGGGCCCGGGCTGCCTCCTTTATTTTCTTTGGCACAGCTTGTGGAAAAACCAGAGAAAATGACTTTCAAATGATGGGTCGAACTTTGAGATTTGAAACACATTTTCAAGGGGGTTGATCTCAGCCCTCTGACGGCACTCTTCCCGGTAGGTAGGTGAATCCTTTGAGGGGCTCAGCTTGGAGGATACACTTTTCTTTCCTTCATTTACCTGGTAGTGAATCTCTTATACTTTATTTGTCTACTTTTCAATTTTTTTTTTTTTAAAACACCATCAGGATTAGAGCTGGGGCTCCGTGCTGGCAATACGAATCTACAATATTTGTCAGCCTTTAGCCTTTTTTTTTTTTTTGGTCTCTATTTATTTGACAGAACAGGAAAAATGGAGAGGGGAGAGGGAGAGAGAAATAGAGAGACAGAGAGATGCCTGCAGTACTTGCCCAGCCTTCATGTGAATGGGGGTGCAGGGAGTTGGTGACACAGAGATTTCTTTGGGGAGTGTTTTTCCCTGTCATTAAGACAATAAAATGCCATATTTGTACAATCAATCAATGTGTGTGGTGGTTCGGCAGTAGCTCCAAAAAGCTCCTTGAATTAGTGATTTCTATACCAGCACAGGCAAGAACCTTATATTAATTCGGGGAACATGAGCTCTCCCTGTAACAGAAAGAATGGGGTGCCCTGCCCTGGATCCCTGGAGCCTCAGGGCTGCAGAGCTGGTCTCCTCACCTTCTCTGAGACCGCACTCCCTGCCATGTCCCATGACTGGCCTTAACTGGTCCTCCTGGGCCAGACCTGGCCTTGTTCCCTGAATGCAACACAGGACAAGTATCAGAAGGACTTCCCGGCACAGCAGACAGGAAACACAGTCCCCTCCCAGCTCAAGGTGGAGACCAGGAGGGCACTGAAGGGGCTGGCAGGGAGCTGCCTAGGGACAGACTGTTGGGGGAAGGACATGAGCAGCAGCACCCCCCCCCCCCCAGGAAGAGAGGTCAGCACCAAAGTGTTTGCCTCCTGCAGTTTCTCTTCCTTTGCACCTGACTGCCAAGGCCCTAAAATGCAGAAGAGTGAAGAGGGACACCTGGAGAGAAAGGCTGCAGTAAATGCCTTCAGGGTCCCCAGCATCCAGGGACTCACTATCAAAGGGAGAAGATCTTGGGGCCAGGTCATGGTGCACCTGGCAGAGCACATGTGCTGTAGTGCTCAAGGATCCAGGTTCAAGCCCTCAGTCCCCACCTGCGTGGGGGGGGGGGGTTGCAAGTGGTGGTGAAGCAGGGCTGCAGACGTCTGCTTTTCCTCTCTATTTCTCTCTTCCCTCTTGACTGATTTCTGACTTTATCAAATAAATAAAGATAACACACTTTTAAAAGTTAAAAGACACGTCTCTTTCTCCTGCATGCCTCTAAAGTGTGTATTTTTCTTTTTTAAAATTATCTTTATTTATTTATTGGATAGAGACAGCCAGAAATTGAGAGGGAAGGGGGTGACAGAGAGAGAGAGAGAGACAGAGAGACACCTGCAGCCCTGCTTCACCACTTGCAAAGCTTTCCCCCTGCAGGTAGGGATTGGGGACTTGAACCTGGGTCCTTGCGCATTGTAACATGTGAACTCAACCAGGTGTGCCACCACCCGGCCCCCTAAAGTGTGTATTTTCATCTTTCTTTCTTTCTTTCTCTCTTTATTTCTTTCTTTCCTTTTCATCTGTGCTCTGTCTTAGTAAATGCTCCCTGACACATGGCTGTCTCTCTTGTGATTCCTCTATGGAGATGTCAGCTTAGAACCCGACCAGCGGAGCTTGGAGCTAGCTTCTGTACCCTTTGCCCCATTCCCTCCTGCCCTCCTGCCCTCCTGCCCTCCTGCCCTCCTGCCACAAGGCCACTGTCCAGACCCCCCAAACTAGGATACCTTTGGCATGGAGTCAAATGCACTTTACTGTCCTGCAATGGGCGGATGAGAGTGGCTAAGTCCACCTCCCCACAGCTTTGCTCTAAAGGATATTTGTACAGACTTGGCCTGGAGAGGTGGATTTATTTTATTTTATTTTCTTCCAGGGTTATCACTGGAGCTCGGTGCTGGCACTATGAATCCATTGCTTTTGGAGGCCTTTTTTTTTCTTCTAATTTTTATTAGATAGGACAGAGAGAAATTGAGGAAGGAGGAGGAGACAGAGTGAGAGACACCTGCAGACCTCCTTAAGTGCTCCTGAAGCAGACCTCCTGCAAGTGGGGAGCAGGGGCTGGAACCCTGGGTCCACCTGCTTGGTAATATGTGTGCTTACCCATATAGGATAGGAAGGAGAAATTGAGAGAGGAGGGGGAGCTAAAGAGGGAGAGGAGACATTTGCTTCACCACTTGTGAAGCATCTCCCTTGCTGGTGAGGAGCGGGAGGATCGAACCCAGATCCTTGCTGCGGGTCCATGTGCTTAGTACTGTGGGCACTTAACAGGGTGCGTCCCTGTCTGCCTGGCCCCCTGAAAAGGTGGATTTGCGGAGGCAGGAGCCTAACCGGAGGCTTTGCCCAATTCTCCTCCCTCAGACCCGAGGTACAATTCTCTTGAAAGAATTATAAGGGAGCAGGCAGGATAGGTGAGCGATTTCCAAGTCTTCCCTCATGAAGTAATGAGGTCAGGTTCCTGCAGAAGTGAAGTCAGAGAGGAGAAAACTCGGGGACAGGTTCCCAAGGGCCCTGGAGAAGTTCCCAGAAAGCCCCTCGGGTTGGTGGAGACCCTCTTCCCTTAAGCCCTTACACCTGTCACATCTGGGCAGCCTCCTATTGGCCAGGTGGAAGCACCCTGTGTGGTCTCCTCACCCAGACTCCCCCCACAATAAGCATCTTTTTGCGCTCAAGGTCCCACCTGCCATGCGCTAGTGCAATACCCACGTGCCTCAGTTCCCCTGTATCTGCAGACTCGGTGCTACAAGGTGTCTGAGTCTAGGGCAGATGCTACGGAGAACATGCCGAGGGTCCATCAGACTGAGTCCATGGGCAGCGGACAAAGTTACAGAAAACGCTCTAGGCCTGCTGGTGACACACCTGGTTAAGTGCTCACATCCCAGTGTACAAGGACCCAGGTTCGAGCCCCTGGTCCCCACTTGCAGGGGGAAAGCTTCACGAGTAGTGAAGCAGGGCTGCGGGTGTCTCTCTGTCTCTCTCCCTCTCTATCTCCCTCTCTCAATTTCTCTCTACCTCTATCCAGTAATAAATAAGTAAATAAATAAATAGATCAGGCAGTGGTACTCCTGACTAAGCACACACACTGATATGCAAAGACCTGGGTTCCAGCCCCTGGTCCCCACCTGCAGGAGGAAAGTTTCATGAGTGGTGAACCAGGGCTACAGGTCTCCTCTCTCTCCCTCCCTCCCTCCCTCCCTCCCTCCCTCCCTCCCTCCCTCCCTCCCAACCTCCCTCTCTCTCTCTCTCTCTCTGTCTCTCTCTGTCTCCCTCTCTATTTCTCCCTCCCCTCTCAATTTTTCTGTCTCTATCTTATAATAAATGAAGTTTTAAAAAATCAGTACACACACACACACACACACACACATATTAGTTGCTTTGCATAGACAGCTGGGGGCAGAGAAGTCACTGAGAGGAGGGACAAGCAGGTGAGATGCCAGTGCCCACTGAATGCTGGCAAGGGTGAGGGCTGTAATTCTCTGGGTGACATTCTCTTGGGGCTGCTCAGGTAAAAGGCCTCTTGCTGCCTGGCCTCATCCGTGGAACAGATTCCTTTCTGCAAAGTCTTGCCCTGTGGTGTCCAGAGTGTGAGGTGGAGACCAGAAGTGTCTCTGTCACAGCTCTTCACAGCAGGTCTCTTCGCCCTGGCAGGGTTCTGTGAGAACTCTCACTGGTCCTGGGGAGCTCCTGACTGTGTGGCTGTGTTGTTGATGCTAGAGAGCAGCTAGTGCCCTGCCTCAGGTGGGCTCTAGGCTGACTCCCCCATGGAGGAATCACAGAGAGAGACAGTCATGTTTCAGGCAGAAGATGAGCATTGACTGGGAGAAAGTGAGGGCAGAAAAAGTGAAGGGATTACAAGCCATGTAGGCATATGGGGGGGAGGGGGGTATTTGATGGAGAAGGGGGGGAGGGAGAGGAGGAGGCCCTAGCAACCCCCTCAGTCTCCCAGCTCTCTGGTCCCTTCTGGGGAAGGCAGGACCCTCAGGGATGAGCTTCAGCCTCTGTCTCCTGGGTCCCCTCTGCCTCCATCTGCATGTTGTGGCCTTTGCAGTCAGGGAGGGAGGGACAGAGCTGGGGCAGGACATGCAGACACACTGGGCTTCTGGGTCTGACCTGGGCCTGCTCCTGGCTGCTGCAGGGGGCAGGGGGTAGGGTGCACGGGGGCAGGAGTGGGTGCAGAGGTCAGGGGGAGGGTGCAGGATGCAGGGGCAGGGTGCAGGGGGAGGGTGCAGGGTGCAGGGGGGAGGGTGCAGGGGGACAGAGGTCAGGGGGAGGGTGCAGGATGCAGGGGCAGGGTGCAGGGGGAGGGTTCAGGGTGCAGGGGGAGGGTGCAGGGGGTGGGGGAGGGTGCAGGGGAGGGTGTAGGGTGCAGGGGGAGGGTGCAGAGTGTGCTCACATCACAGTGCACAAGGACCCAGGTTTGAGCCCCTGGTCCCCACTTGCAGGGAGAAAGCTTCACGAGTGGTGAAGCAGGGCTGCGGGTATCTCTCTGTCTCTCTCCCTCTCTATCTCCCTCTCTCAATTTCTCTCTGCCTCTAGCCAGTAATAAATAATAAACAGGTGGACACTGTCAGTCAGAAGGCTCTCCCTAGAGAGGAGTAACATTGGCCCCAAGGGGCAGTGTTGCCTGGCTCTGAGGGAGTAGGGGGCTTGACAGACTTGCCCTAAAGAGCTCTCAGTGTGTAGACACTCATTTGAAAAGACTATCTTAAAACCCAATTAGAAAAAACAAAAGGAAAAAGGTCAGAGACCCAGGCTCCCCCACCCCCTGCCTCTCTGCCTTGACCCTTCAGAATAATGGAGAGGAATTCTAAGCTGTTACAAGGTTTCTTTCAGGAAAGCACATCACACTCCAAACTCTAGAGATGGGGAAACTGAGGCCTCAGGCCATGTCCTGTTCACCTCCTGCTTCCTCCAGGTTCCTTGTTATCTGAAGAAATGTGACTTAAGGCAAGAAATCTGAGAGCTTGACTAGAGTCTGGTGGTGGTCTCCTTTAGACAACTTGGATCCACCTGCATATCAGATTTCAGACTCAGGAAAAAAAAAAACAACTAGTATAGCCACAGGCCCTTTGGAATGGAACTAAAATAGGCCTACTAGCTATTTACAAAAGGAAGACCCCCCCCAACTCTTCATCTGCACTATTCCAGTCTTTAGGTTCATGATTAGTCAACAATTTGTTTGGTTTTATATGTTTACATTTTTTTTTTCAGCCACCAGGTTCCAGATACTACCATGATGCCAATTAGACTTCCCTGGACAGACGACCCACCAATGTGTCCTGGAGCCCGGCTTCCCCAGAGCCCTGCCCCACTAGGGAAAGAGAGAGACAGGCTGGGAGTATGGATCAACCTGTCAACGCCCATGTTCAGCGGATAAGCAATTACAGAAGCCAGACCTTCCACCTTCTGCACCCCATAATGTCCCTGGGTCCATACTCCCAGAGGGATAAAGAATAGAAAATCAGGGGAGGGGATGGGCTATGGAGATCTGGTGGTGGGAATTGTGTGGACTTGTACCCCTCTTATCCTATGGTTTTGTCAGTGTTTCCTTTTTATAAATAAATAAATAAATAAATAAATAAATAAATAAAATAGAAAGAGGAAGGAAGGAAGGAAGGAAGGAAGGAAGGAAGGAAGGAAGGGAGAAAGAAAGAAAGGCAAGTGAATGGATATTTCCCTTTAGGAAGAAGCTTCTGGGACTAGCTTGAACATCCTGCGGCACAGGAAGCTAGCTCACATCTGGCTTGTACTCAGATCAATCTTATATCTGGTTTCCTCTAACAGAATTGAGATGGACACTGGGGCTTGGAAAACAGGCAAAGCAGGGAGGTAGGCCGCGGCACACCTGGTTAAGTGCACATAGTACTAAGTGCAAGGACTCCAGGAAGGATCCCAGTTTGAGCCCCAGCTCCTTAACCTGGGGGGGGGGGCAGAATGTTTCATCAGTGATGAAGCAGGTGTCTCTCTTTCTCTTTCCTTCTCTGTGCCCCCTCCTCTCTCAACTTCTCTCTGTCCTGTCTAATAAAATGGAAAAAAAAATGTCTGACAGGAGCATTGGATCCCTAGTATTGGCAGCCAACCCCAATGATAACCCTGGAGGCAAATAGATGAGAATGACCCAGATTTGACCCCTTGGCTCCACCTGCAAGGGGGACAATTCACAAGAGGTGAAGTGGGTCTTCAGGGATCTACTGAACCCTCTCTACTCCCTCAACACTCAAGTTCTCTCTGTCCTATCCATAGTTTCACTCATGTAGAATATGAATAACTGGAGCAGATGAACCTGAAACAACAACTAAGTCAACACGAAGACGAGGTGAGAACTATGGTAGTTACCACAGGGGAGGGGGAAAGGGTGAGAAGGATGGATAAAGATATCTTTGTTGTTATAATTTTTTTTAGATAGACAATAGATAGATAGATAGATAGATAGATAGATAGACGGGCAGACAGGCAGACAGGCAAGTGATAGATAGATAGATATACTGTGGTAGGGCAGGATACCCCAACCTCCCTTGAGAGACTGAAGTAGTCCCTACCATTGCTGCTGTATACCAGTCGAGGAAGACTGGTCCACAAAGGAGAGCAGAGCAGCCTGCAGTGTCTCCAGCTGTGACCATGAGCTGTGAGCTCGGACCAATAGAGATTCAGAGGTCACACAGGCTCTGGTGCTAAGTATATATGCGGTTGGCCCCTGAGTCAGGTGGGTGGAGGTAAATAGTTAATACTGACCACAGAATCATCTTTCAAGAATGGGAGCTACTCTCTGCTCTAATCCAACTTTCTAGTCCTTTTCTCTACTCTAACATTATTTTCTCAGGTAATATTTTCATCCAATTTCAGGCTAGCTACCAAACTCAAACAGAAACCACCATAGTCCTGGGCTCCCCAGAACAATGCCTAAAATGAACTTCAGAGTTTTCTTCTGCCCTAAGATCCCTAATCTCAACTGCTCTGTCCCTACTTTTTTTTTTTTTTGATTCCTGCTCATTAACCATTTTGTCTCACTTTCTGTTTTGCCACCTTCCAGACACCAGTTTGCTGATGCTACCATGATGCCATCCTGACTTCCCTGGGCAGACAACCTCACCAACGTGTCCTAGAGCCTCCCCTCTGCAGAGTTCTACCCCACTAGGGAAAGACAGACACAGGCTGGGGGTGTGGATCCACCTGCCATCACCCATGTCCAGCAGAGAAACAATTACAGAAGCCAGAACTCCTATTTTCCGTAGCCCCCAAACAATTTTGACCCATAGGTCAAAGGAAGAAGAGGGTAAGAGGGCTCTGAACTCCAGCTCCATCAGGACCCGCAGAGGAGGAAAAAGGGAGGAACATTTGGGTACAGTAATAGGCTACTGTGTGGCTTTGGAAGGGAAGAGAGGACTGGACCTGGAAGGACAAAATGGGGCGATTCTGTACAAATGTATTCAGATCGCTGTAGAGATGACGGCTAACCCCTGTGTGCAGCCTTGGGAGAACTACAGAGGGCTACAATGCGCGGGTCCGGGACTCGGTGCTCTGGTGGTGGAAACTGTGGAATGGTACCCCTGTTGACATGCAATTTTGTAAATCAATATGAAATCACTGGGGGCTGGGCGGTAGCACACCGGGTTAAGTGCTCATGGTGTGAAGCACAGGGACTGGCATAAGGATCCCGGTTCGAGCCCCCGGCTCCCCACCTGCAGGGAAGTCGCTTCACAGGTGGTGAAGCAGGTCTGCAGGTGTCTGTCTCTCTCTCTCCCCCTCTCTGTCTTCCCCTCCTCTCTCCATTTCTCTCTGTCCTATCCAGCAACAACAACAGCAATGGTAACAATAACAATGATAACAATAACAACAAAGGCAACAAAATAAGAAAAAAAAATGGCCTTCAGGAGCAGTGCATTAGCAGTGGACTCTGGAGGCTACATATCTATACCGTCACTAATAAAATAAAAAGAAATATCAAAAAAGATCGATACACAACCTCAAAACTGCTTTCAATGCAGCAGGTCTGTAACAGGGCCTCCCATGTGCAAAGCAGTGTGCTAAGTGTTTCAGTTTTGGCCTGACCCATGTGGCTTTTTTTTTTTTTTGATAGTGAGAGGACACTGGAACTTTGTTGGACTCAGTGGTCTTACATGCGTATCGAGTTATAAACTTGTATCTCTGAAATCCTCTAGAAAAAAAAGTCAATATATAGGGGTGGGGATAGATAGCATAGTGGCTCTGCAAACAGACTCTCATGCTTGAAGCTCCAAAGTCCCAAGTTCTGTCCCTGGAACCACCATAAATTAGAGTTGAGTAGCGGTCTGGTAAAAGAAAAAAAAGAAACATCAACATATACATGAAATCATAATGCAAAAGTAAAAAAAAAAAAAAGTGACCTGGGAAAGGGCCCTATCCTCTCCTCACCTGTTGGTTCTCTCATGTGGCTGAATCAGGTGTTTGGGCAGTGGGTGGGGAGGGGAGACTGAGAATTCATTGTTCCCCAGGGAATGTTCTTCTTCAAGGCAATCACCCCAAGACAGACTTTGTTCCACCGTGCCTCTCTGGGTGTCTTGACTGAGGGCTGATCTGAGAGCCTTTTGTTCCCGCTCATAATTATCCTGTGACTCAGGAGCCCACAAGCCTTGGCCCCCGGTGGAGCCAGACCAGACCAGCGAGCTCCCAGGGCCACCTGGTCCCAGTCGTTTCCTGTGTGGGCGGCTGCTTCCCAGGGCTGAACACCGACGGGCCTTCCGTCAAGATGGCTTCCGCCCTGTTGAGGGGAGATGGCATCCTGCTTGATTCTGTTCCAGTCTGGCACCGTACACTGTGGCACTTTGCATATATATTAAAAAAAAAAAAAGGCACAGCCCTCTAGAAACCACATTCTCAAGAGATAGAGACAACACACCCTGGTCCCACAATGTTTATAAAACAGAGAGAGCAATGCCATGTGTCTTATCTGGAGGCCACCTCCCAGAGGGCAGAAGGGACTTGGGAAGGGATGATTACTGAGATGTGAAGTTGGTTCCCAAGCACACGGGGTTACAGAGTAAATTTGAAGCTATAAGTGTATTATAGTTGGGGTTATTTTTTTTTTTTTTGTCATGACCAGGACTTCAACACTTCCAGTTAAATTTTTCAGAGAGAGAGAGAGAGAGGTGCCACAGTAGACTTAGAGGGCTGAGCCTGACCCTGGCTCATGTATAGCAAAACAGGTACATTATCCACCTGAACTATTTTGCAAGCTCTAACTTTTTTTTCCCCCATCAGGGTAATTGCTGGTATTCAATGCCTGCAGGTAAATCCATTGCTTCTTTTTTTTTTTTCTTTTTACCCTAAATTTGGTAAAACAGAGATACATTTAGATGCGACAGGGAGATGGGGGATGGGATGGGCCAGGCAGTGGTGCACCTAGTTAATACACACAGTACTAAGTGCAAGGACCCACACAAAGATCTGGGTTTGAGCCCCCGGCTCCCCACCTGCAGGGGTGACAATTCACAAGTGGCGAAGCAGGTCTGCAGGTGTCTGTCTTTCTCTCCCCCTCTCTATCTCCCCTCCTCTCTCCATTTCTCTCTGCCCTACCCAATAAAATGGGGGAAAATTGGCTACCAGGAGCAGTGGATTTCTGAGCCTCAGAAATAATCCTGGAGGGAAAAAAAATAAAAGAAAAGGAAAAAAAAGTCAGAGAGAGAGAGAGAGAGACCTGCATTACTTCTTTCACTGTTTGTGAAGCTTTCACCCTGCAGGTGGGGACAGGGTACTTAAACCCAGTTTCTTGCACCTGGCCCCTTAAGTTATTATTATTATTATTATTATTATTATTATTTTAATGCAGCCCAAGAAATAAACTCATGGCCACCCACATGGGCAAATCATTGTTGAGTCACCTCTTCTACCCTATATTTTTTATTCTTTTTAAAAATGATTTTATTTAATTATTAATGAAAAAGATATGGAGAGAGAGAGAGAGGGAACCAGACATCATTCTGGTACATGTGCTGCCAGGGACTGAAGTCAGGGCCTCACGCTTGAGAGTCCAATGCTTTCTCCTCTGCGTGGGGTGGCGGCACCCATTTTTTCCTTTCTGAAGACAGATGGAGAGAGGAGAGACACCACAGCACAACTCCACTATCCATGAATCCTCCCCCTTCCTCCCCTGTCCTCGTTCCTCTCACAAGAAGCCAGGACTCTAGCCCAAGGTGTCACGCTCAGGCAGTGTGAGCTTTGACAGGTGAACTATCAGCTGACCCTAAACAGGTGATGTAGAAATGGTCTATATTGGGGTTGGGTGTTGGCACACCTCACTAAGTACATAGTGAGTCAAGGACCTAGGTTCAAGTCCCTGGTCCCCTCTTGCAGGGGGAAAATTTCAAGAGTGGTGAAGCAGGGCTGTAGGTGTTTCTCTCTCTCTCTCTTATTTTTTATAAGTTTTTAAATATTTATTTATTTTCCCTTTTGTTGCCCTTGTTGTTTAACATTGTTGTTGTTGTTGGATAGGACAGAGAGAAATGGAGAGAGGAGGGGAAGACAGAGAGGGGGAGAGAAAGATAGACACCTGTAGACCTGCTTCACCACCTGTGAAGCGACTCCCCTGCAGGTGGGGAGCTGGGGGGCTCGAACTGGGATTCTGACACCGATCCTTGTGCTTTGCGCTACCTGTGCTTAACCCGCTGCACCACCGCCCGACTCCCTTATTTTTATTTTTATTGTCTTCAGGGTTATCACTGGGGCTTGGTGCTTGTACTATAAACCTACTCCTCCTGGAAGCCACGTTTTCCCTTTTCTTTATTGGATAGGACAAGAGAAATTGAGAGAGGATAGGAAGATAGAGAAAGCAAACGAAAGATAAACACCTGCAGACCTGCTTCACCGCTTGTGAAGCTCAAACCCGGATCCTTATGAAGGTCCTTGAGCTTAGTACGTACTATGTGTGCTTGACTTCCCTCCTCTCTATTGAATCCTTCTCTTTCAATTTCTCCAATAAATAAATCGACAAATACATACATAAATAGAAACAGTCTATATTACTAAGTCTCTTCACAATACACTTATTGTCCAGTGGAGTGGAAATTAAAAAAAAAGTACATAGTGCGAACAGTTATTTATGTCATGAAGACCAAGCACGGATGGCTGAGTGATTCTTTCCATGATGAGAACTAGCTGGCTTTTCCGCTCTGCCTCTAACAGCTTCCCTTTTCTAAATATCTCTGGTCCTGCCTGGTGCCCTCGGTTCTTGTCCCTCTGTCCTTCTGATCTTGGTAGATGAGCAAACTCTTGAGCCACGCTGACTTTTTAAAGGCATTTCTCCCTTCTCAAATGATTCTAAAATAACCCTTGTTTACTCTAGGCAACTTCAAAATATAGGGATTTTAAGAAGAAGAAAAAAAGCAAATTAGCCATAGACTTACAACCTAAGAAAAATCCCGCCCCTCCTCCAGCTTTATTCAGCCAGTTCTCACTGTTGAGTATTTCCTTGACCCGAAGCTGCATCTGATCCTAGCTCATTGTTCTGCAAGACAGACATAGCATTTGCTACAAGAGATATTATGACAATCACCCTGCACGATCCATTCTAAAATTCATATGTATTGTACTAAAAGATCAGACTTGAGGCTTTTATTATTTTTTAATTCTCTCTCTCTTTCTTTTCTCTTTCTCTCTCTTTTTTTACTGAGAGAAACCAGAGCACTACTTTACTCTTTTTATGAGGTGCGGGAGATCAAGCCCAGAGCCTTGTGCACTGAGCCCCCTCTCCACTTCCTTGATGTTATTGTTTTAATTGAAACTACTTCCAAGTGTTCAGTGTTTTGTGTCCAGTGAAGAAGAAGGCAGTTTTTATCTACGACGGCAAATGTATGAATCCGAAAAATAAAATCAGAGGGCAAGTATCCAGAGCCCAAAGTGTTGACATGAGGTGAAATATTTGCCCCAACTCCAACTTTAAAAGCTTTGAAAACAAAAATAAATGGGAAGGGGCTGGTGGTGATACCCTTGGTGGGCACTGAACCATAGCAATAATCCTGGTGCGAAGAATAAAAAGAAACAAAAGTAAAAGATAAGTATTAAGGCAGTGTGCCCTTTCAAACTCATTCTTCCATTTTTCCACTGTGTGTCTAGCTATGAACTAGCAAGGCTGAGAATACTGAGTGTGGGTCAGGCTCAAAGTCTAGGTTTTCCAGCTTTGCATTTAGAATTTTTTTTGTTAGTATGCATACCCCAAATATTACTCAGCCTAAAAATTACCTATTGCTTTTATGCAACCAGGTTACCTAGAACTTGGTATTTCATGGGGGGGGGGGGGAGCTATGGACCAGCTTCTTAACAATTTACTTTTTTTTTTTATTGCTACCATGGTGATTGCTGAGATTTGATGTCTACATGATAAATCCACTGTTCCCAGCAGTCTTTTTATTTTCCTATTTGATAGAGACAGAGATAAACAGAGAAGTGAGAGATAGAGACACAGAGAGAAAGAGAGACATCTGCAGCCCTGCCTCACCTTACATGAAGCTTCGCCCCTGCAGATGGGGAGCAAGCAGCTTGAACCCTGGTCCTTGTGCATTGTAACGTGGGCTCTAACAATCAAACCACCATCCAGCCCCACTTTCCTTCTCCTCCTGCTGCTCCTCCTCTCTCCTCTTCCTCTTCCTTCTCCTCCTCTTCCTCCTCCTCCTTCTTTACTTCCTCCTCCTCCTCCTCCTTTAATAGAAATGGGAGACAGATATGAAGAAAGAGGCAGAGACATGTAGAGACGCCTGAAATACTGGTCTAACACTAATGAAGCTTCCCTCTGCCACTGGACACTGGGGGCTTGAACCCGGGTCCTCGTGCACAATAGCACGTGTACTCTATCCCGTGAGCCTCCACCCAGGCTTTCTACTGCTGGTCTTAGACGCCACGATTTCAATAACTTAGCTGTGCTACATGAACTGTTGACGATTCTGATCAACTTCCTGAAAGTAGCAGACAACAATGTTTGAAATGTCATTTTCCTTGTGAGCAAAAGGAAGAATTTGTCTAGAAAGAAACAGACACGGCTCTGTGGTCCCAGAGACTGAACAAACTTGACAGCTTGATTAAATCTTGGCTGTGTGACCTCTAGTTAGTCACTTCACCTCTCTGACTCCTTTTTTTTTTTTTTGCCTCCAGGGTTATTGCTGGGGCTCAGTGCCTGCACCATGAATCCACTGCTCCTGGAGGCCATTTTTCCCCACTTTTGTTGACCTTGTTGTTGTAGCCTTGTTGTGGTTATTATTGTTGTTGTTGATGTCATTCGTTGTTGGATAGGACAAAAAGAAATGGAGAGATGAGGGGAAGACAGACAGGGGGAAAGAAAGACAGACACCTGCAGACCTGCTTCACAGCCTGTGAAGCGACTCCATTACAGGTGGGGAGCCGGGGGGGGGGCTCGAACCGGGATCCTTATGCCGGTCCTTGTGCTTTGTGCCATGTGCACTTAACCCACTGCGCTACCGCCCAACCCCCTCTAAGTCTTAATTTACCAACTTTCAAAATGGATTGGGTCTTAGAATATCTACTTCCCTGGAGATGATGGAGAATGGGGTGATGGATTACTGGGCAGTGGCATCTAACATAAACACGCTTAGTACTATGCACAAGGACTGGTGCAAAGTCCAGGGTTCAAGTCCTACTCCCCACGGGCATCAGGGACACTTCACAAGGTGGTGTGAATAAGGTCTACAGGTGTCTCTCTTCCTCCTCCTCTCTACCTCTCCCACCCCCTCAGCTCTCCTCTGTCATATCAAATAAAATAGAAAAAATTCAAAAAAAAAGAGAAAATGGCCACTGGGAATGGTGGATTTATAGTGCCAGCACTGAGCCCCAGCAATAACCCTGGTGGAGAGAGAGAGAGAGAGAGAGAGAGAGAGAGAGAGAGAGAGAGAATTTTTTCTAAAATTCATGTTTTATTAGGGGGAGTAATGGTTTCTAGCAAATATGGTTGTTGTTGTTGTTGTTGTTGGTACATATATAAAATTCCTCATTTTTCTGTAAAGCCTTCTCACCCACAGCCTAGGTCTTCCTCCACCATCTTATTCCAGGACCTGAATCGTCCCACTCCCAACCCAGAGTCCCTTTCTTTGGTGCAATACACCAAACCCAGTCCAAGTTCTGCTTTGAGTTTTCCCTTCTGCTCTTATTTCCCTTCTGTTCTTATTTCTCAGCTTCTGTCCATGAATGAGATCATCCCATATCCATCCTTCTCTTTCTGGCTGATCTCACTTCACAGGATTCCTTCAAGCTCCGAGATGGGGTGAAGAAGGTGGATTTATCATTTTTAATAGCTGAGTAGTATTCCATCGTGTATAGAGACCACAACTTGCTCAGCCACTCATCTGTTGTTGGACACCTTGGTTGTTTCCAGGTTTTGACTATTACAAAGTGTGCTGCTATGAACATAGGTGCACACAGATTTTTTTGGATGCCTGTGTTGGGTTCCTTAGGGTCTATCCCCAGGAGAGGAATTGCAGGGTCATAGGGTAGGTCCACTTCTAGCCTTCTGAGAGTTCAACAGACTGCTCTCCACAGGGGCTAGATCCATTGACATTCCCACCAGCAGAGCAGGAGGGTTCTTTTGACCCTACAACCTCTCCAGCATTTTTTGCTGCTGCTGTTCCTGATGAATGAGGATAATTGGCATTTTGTTGTAGTTGAATCCCAATGAAAAGAGAAGGGGGACCTCATTAACATTTTTTGCCTCCAGGGTTATTATTGGGGCTCAGTGCCAGCACCAGGAATCCACTGCTCCTGGTGCCCGTTTTTTTTTTTTTTTTTTCATTTTTTTATTGGATAAGACAGAGAGAAATTGAGAGGGCAGAGGGAGATAGAGAGGGAGAGAAAAATGTAGACACCTGCAGACTTGCTTCATTGCTTGTAAAGCACCCCTCCTGTGGGTGGGGAGCGGAGACTTGAACCTGGATCCTTGCATAGGTCCTTGTGCTTTGTACTATGTGCTAAACATAACCCAGTAGGCTGCTTCCTGGCTCCCATTCACAATTGTAGTTCAGTCAAAATCACTAAAAGGGTCCAGCTCTGTAAGCCCCAGTCCTTCCCATCCCCTGTAACTCTGTGACTTGGACCCCAAGGCAGGCCACACGCACACACACACACACACACACACACACACACACACACACACACACACTGCAGCAGAGCTGAGGCCCCCCTCTCAAGGATTCACACACACATCATGGCATCATAGTCTGCATTGCACAAGCCACGTCTGGGGAGCTGGCACAGGAGCATAAAGCAGAGGTGAGACCCAAGAGGGCTTCACCATCTCTTTACTCCTCCTGTCCTCATCCCCACTCCACCAGGTAAATGAACAACTGATGTCATACTGGACAAAATAAAAAGGCTAGGGGTAGGGGGTTGTGGGTGGGAGTGAGGGATGCCAGGAAGGATCCTGGGAAGCTAGATGGCAGCGTGAGGGGTCATTTCCAGTTTACTGCTGTTTCCGCCTATTGATAGAAAAAAGGCTCTTTCAACATTTACAGAGTATTAAAGCTGGACAGGAGAGATGGCACCCTTGGCTTCCTGCAGCGCCTTTCATCTGAGGCTCTCAGAAGCCCCACAGACGTTACCTCACCGCTTCAGATCCCTCCTCAAAGGGAATAGGAGACACTCTTGCCCCCATTTTGCAGGTGGAGAAATGGAGGTGTAAGGAGGAGGGAGGTTTGAGCTGGACTAGGGCCAGGGTTTTTCTCTCTAGCTCTGCCACTCAGTGCCCAGGTGACTTTGCCATTCTCCTGACATTACTGTCAGGCGGCAATGACTTTCTTTTCATTTCATTTCCTTCTTTTTCTTTGTTTTTAAATTAGTAATAATTTGACTGTGATCAACAAGATTGTAAGACAACAGGGATACAATTCCACGGAGTTCTCACCACTAGAGTTCCCTGTCCCGTCCCCTCCACTGGAAGCTTCCCTATTCTTTGTCCCTCTGGGAGTCTGGATCAAAATTCTTTATGAGATGCAGAAGGTGGGAGCTCTGGCTTCTGTAATTGCTTCTCTGCTGGACATGGGCATTAGCAGGTGGGTCCACACCCCCAGCTTTTGTCTGTCTTTCCCTAGTGGGGCAGGGCTCTGGAGAGGTGGGGTTCCAGGACACGTTGGTGAGGTCGTCTGCCCAGGGAAGCCAGAATGGTATCATGGTAGCACCTGCAACTTGGCTGAAAGGCAATAAGATGGGAAGCAGGACAAAATGTCTAATAAGTAGGAACCATAATGTAGGAATAGATGGGATGAAAGAAGGAACCTCAAGGTAGAAGGAAGCTAGGAAATCTATTTTAGGAATGTTCCTAGGATTCTACATCTTAGTAATCTTTGCTTGAGCTTGATAGCTAACATGGAGAGGGCTAGAAATACTGTCTGGGAAGATGGTGTCAGAGTTGAAAATAGAACTAGAAAGCTGGATTAAAGCAGAGAGTAGCTCCCAAACGTGAAGAAAATATATAAATGCAGTTAATTGCTTACCCCATTGATCTAACCCAGGGAGATCTATGTTCCTATTTAGCACAGGAGCCTGTGTGACCTCTGAATCCCTGTCAGTCTGTGCTCGCAGTCCATGGCCACAGCTGGGAAGATTCTAGGCTACTCTCATTTCAGGACCCGTCCTCCTCGAGTGGCAGAGTAGGCTGACCCAGCCTCCCTTCCTTCGGAGAGTGTGACAGTCCCTACCATTTTGCTTTTTTTCCTGTTAAGTCGTCACTTTCCTCTTTTAGGTAATGATAACAATGGTGCCGGGAGGAAACTGGACAAGCATTTGAGGGAGAAACACTAGTGAGATTCAATCTTCAATGACAACTCCAAAGAAACATTTACTCCAGGAAGACACAGAGGGGGGTTGAGAGAGGTGGTTGAGGAAAAACCTGGTGTGTGAGAGGTCCGAGGTTCCATCGTGATCTGGGGGAGGGGGTGGACGCAGCATCATCCTGACATCTTGTGTTCTCCTTGGGAACAAACCCAGGACCTCACACACGCAAGGAAGTTGTGTTCTGCTGACTCACCTCCCTGGCCTCTCTCTTGCCTCCCTTTCTTTCTTTCTTTCTTTCTTTCTTTCTTTCTTTCTTTCTTTCTTTCTTTCTTTCTTTCTAATTGTGGGAAGTCATGGTTTACAGCCAACAGTAAAATCCAGTCACTGGTGCACGTGTAGCATTGCTCAGTTTTCCACTTGTCTCTCTAATCCTACACCCAGGTCCCCCCACACCCCGCAGTCATCACAATCCGGGACCTGAACATTCCCTCTCCCCCCACCCCGAATCTTTTACTTTGCTGCAGTGCGCCGACTCCAGTCCAAGTTCTGCTTTGTGTTTTTTTCCTTTCTGATCTTCTTCTTCTTATTATTTTGCCTTTTGCTTTATTTGATAGGGCAGAGAGAAATTGAAAGGGGAGGGGGAACTAGAGAGGGAGAGAGATGAGAGACACCCACAGACCTGCTTCACCGCTCATGAAGCTTCCTCCTGCAGGAGGGTCTGATCTTATTTTTCAACTTCTGCCCATGAATGAGATCATCCCATCTTCATCCTCCTCTCTCTCTCTCTCTCTCTGTCTCTTTCTCTCTCTTTGCCTCCTGTGTTATTGCTGGTGTTCGGTGCCTGCACTATGAATCCACTGCTCCTGAAGGCTATTTTTTCCCTTTTGTTACCCTTGTTGATTTTTATGGTTGTTGTAGTTGTTATTGATGTCATTGTTGTTGGATAGGACAGAGAGAAATGGACAGAGGAGGGGAAGACAGAGAGGGGGAGAGAAAGACAGACACCTGCAGACCTGCTTCACCGCTCATGAAGTAACCCCCTGCAGATGGGAACCGGGAGCTCGAACCTGGATCCTTAAGCCAGTCCTTTTGCTTTGTGCCATGTGTGTTTAACCCATTGTGCTACTGCCCACCTCCCCCAACCTCCTTCTCTTTCTATCTTAACTCACTTGAAGCTCCATCCAGGATGAAGTGAAGAAGGTGAATTCATCATTTGTAAAGGCGGAGTAGTATCCCATTGAGTACATAGACCCAATTTACTCAGCCACTCATCTGTTGTTGGACACCTCGGTTGCTTCCAGATCCCCCTCCCCTCACTTTTTTTTTCTTTTTAGTTACAAGAGAGACCAAAGCACTGCTCTATCACTTGTGATATTGCATTTGCTTTTTGGGACTTTTTTTTTTCTTGTCATGTGGAGCAAACCCAGGGCTTCTGGCATGAAAGTCACAGACTACTCTGCTGAATGGCACCCCTGACCCAGAACTCACTTTTACTGTAAACTATGTCTGAGTTATTATGTCTATACTGACAACAGAAACTTAGATTTCATGAATTTGCGGAAGGTGAACAAGGGACCCAGTTTTTCAAGGATTGGAGTCTTTTGTTTTTTCTACCCCAAGGTGTTAGACTTAAAAAAAAAAATTTTCCCCCCTAGTCTTAGACAATTGTTAGCAAAGTGGCTGACCATCTTGGTCTTGACACCAAGCTTTGGTGTGGCTTTTGAGATGATTTTTCATCTTCATGGGACATATTCCTTTCTGGAAAATGATGGATTTGAGATCACTGTGGGCTGGACAATTTATACTCTTGTATTAACAATATTTGGACACTCATAGACACTTAATATATTATGGCCGCTATTTCTTTGAGAGCACCTACATGCAATATTTATAAAACACAACTCTAGCGGGGGTCGAGCAGTAGCACAGCAGGTTAAATGCAGGTGGCGCAAAGCCACGTAAGGACCAGCGTAAGGATCCCTGTTCGAGCCCCCCGCTCCCCACCTGCAGGGGAGTCGCTTCACAGGTTGTGAAGCAGGTCTGCACGTGTCTGTCTTTCTCTCCCCCTGTCTGTCTTCCCCTCCTCTCTCCATTTTTCTCTGTTCTATCCAACAACGAACAACATCAACAATAACAATAATAACCACAGCAAGGCTACAACAACAAGGGCAACAAAAGGGGGGAAAAATGGCCTCCAGGAGCAGTGGATTCATGGTGCAGGCACTGAGCCCCAGTGATAACCCTGGGGGCAAAAAAAAAAAAATACAACTCTAGAAAGTTATTTCTATTACAATGATTCCATGAACCAAAGAAGTCTGTTTTAAATATCAGGGAAATGGTAGATGATTGTAAAGAAGTACTGGGGCAAAGGACCAGCCGATGGTCTGCCTAGATTAGCACACACACTGCAGTGTGCGCAGGTTGCTGGCAGGTTCAAGCCCCTGGTCCCTTACCTGCAGGGGGAAATTTCACAAATGTTGAAGCAGGGCTACAAGTTTCTCTCTGTCTCTCTCCCTCTCCATCTGTCTCCCACCCCTATCAATTCGTCTCTGTCTCTATCCAATAATAAATAAATAAAAACATTAAGAAATAAGTTCCAGGGATTATGCCCTGTTACAATGTGCAAGGACCCAGGTTCAAGCACCCTGTCCCCATCTGTGTAGGGTGGAGGCTTCATAAATGGTGAAGCAGTGCTGCAGGTTTCCCTCTCTCTCTCTCTCTCTCTCTTTCCTCTCTCTCTCTCACTCTCCTTTCCTTCTCAATTTTTTTTTTTTTTGACTAGAGCACTGCTCAGCTCTGGCTTATGGTGATGCAGGGGATTAAACCTGGGACTTTGGAACCTCAGGCATAAGAGTCTCTTTGCAAAACCACTATGCTATCTACACCCACCCTCCCTCTCAATGTATCTCTGCCTCTATCCAATAAATAATTAATAAATATTTTAAAAACAAATGGTTTCCTAGATTATCAGTCATAGGGCTAGGAGATAGCTGAGCTCAGGGTTGAACCCCCAGCACCCAATGGGAGAGGCATATTCTAGGAGGGGCTTCACAAATGGTGGGCTACTGCTGCCTTTCCTTTCCTTTCCTTTCTTTTCCTTTCCTTTCCTTTCCTTTTTCCTTGCCTTTTCTCTCCTTTTCTTTCTCTCTTCCTCCTCTTCATCCTCCTCCTTCTTTTTTTTTTTTTTGCCTCCAGGGTTATTGCTGGGGCTTAATGCCAGCACTACAAATCCACTGCTCCTGGTGGCCATTATTTCCCATTTTATTGGATAGGAGAGAGAAATTGAGAGGGAGGGGGAAGACGGAGAGGGAGAATTGACAGAGAAACACCTGCAGCCCTGCTTCACCATTCATGACGCTGCCCCCTGCAGGTGGGGACCAGGGACTCAAACCTGGGTCCTTGTGCACTGTAATGTGAGCACTTAACCAGGTGTTCCACCACCTGGCCCCCTTCCTGCCAATTTCTTGCCTGCACTACCTCAGCTGCAGAAGGCTGAGAGACACACAGACCTGCTCACCACCCTCAAACAGAATCTGCACTCACCTCCCTGGACCAATACCAAGTTAAGCATGTAGTTTTTTCCCTCTTCAAATTTACAGTCTTTGAGATTCCTTCCCTATTTCTTATTCTTTTTTAAAACCTTTTTTATTTTATTATATTTATTTATTTTCCCTTTTGTTGCCCTTGCTGTTTTTATTGTAGCTGTTGTTATTGATGTTGTCATTGTTGGATAGGACAGAGAGAAATGGAGAGAGGAGGGGAAGACAGACAGGGGGAGAGAAAGACAGACACCTGCAGACCTGCTTTATCACCTGTGAAGTGATTCCTAGCAGGTGGGGAGCCGGGGGCTCGAACCAGGATCCTTACTCCTGTCCTTGCGCTTTGCGCCACGTGTGTTTAACCCGCTGCGCTACCGCCCGACTCCTACCTATTTCTTATTCTTTGCTTTCTCCTCTCCAGTGCAGGAAAAAGGCAGTGGCAGTGCAGAAGTCACTCGACAGGTCCACCTTTGAAGTTTCTGGGTCTGGAAAGGACACTTGGAATCTGAAAGCTCCTCGGTGCCATTTGGTGGGGAGAGCAGGTCTGGCCTGACTCACCTGCTAAGATTCTCTGCGGGTTTTCAGGTGAGTAGTTTGTCTTTAGTTTTAGGGCCATTCTGGTGGAGGAGGCTTGATCCCTGGGGCAACATTTAAAAGCACCGTATTGCTCTTTATCTCACTGCATTTGCTTACTGTATGTCAACGAAGGCTCCTCCCTCTTCAGGCTTACAGCTCTCCCCATCCCTTCCCAGCTGGCGGGGGGCCCAGACCTCTGCAGAAGTGTCCTGAGCTGGGTTGCCCGTAATGCAGACTCCCCGGCTAATATGCCACCCTAGACACCTCCTGTCAAAAATGTACTTGTAGCCCAGAGAGATGGGTTAGTGCACATTGCCTTTCATATGAAGACGATCAAAAGCGCTATGTGTACTTTCTCCCGATGCCGGCAAATAAATCCCAGGCTGATTCAAAGTCACTTCCTAAAATAGGTAGGGAGTTCTGAGGGCTTGAGAACCCCATAGTGAAGAGCAGACAGGTGTCCATATGGAACACTCTGGATTCATTTTTCTTGTATTACCCACCCCTCCTCAATTTCTTTCTGTCCTATCCAATAAAATGGAAAAGATGACTTCCAGGAGCAGTGGATTCATAGTGCAGGTACCATGACCTATCAGCCTGGAGGCAAAATAAATAAATAAATTAATTAATTAAAAAATGCATGTCTCAAAGTTCTAGAGATTGGAAGCCCAAGGTCAAGGTGACAGGCAATTTAATTTCTACTGAGACCTTGTCTCCTGGTTCTTCTTGCCCTGTCCTCACAAGAGAGGAAGGGAAGGGAAGGAGAGGGGGGAAGCAGAGGGAGGGAGGGAGAGAGAGAGAGAGAGAGAAAGAGAGGGGGAAGGGGGAGGGGGAGAGGGGGGCAGTTTTCTGATGTTTCTTCTTGTAGGAACACGAATACTATCATATCTGGGCCATACCTGCAGGGCTTGAACAAGTGATTCTTGTGCAGAAGGACCAAAGGCATATCTATAGAAAACACCACAGCTAAATCTTATTTTAAAAAATAAAGCCTTGGGGACAGTGGCACACCTGGTTAAGCACTCACATTACAGTGTGCAAGGACCCAGGTTCAAGCCCCCAGTCCCCACCTGCAGGGAGGAAGCTTCAGGAGTGGTGAAGCAGGGCTGCTGGGGTCTCTCTGTCTCTCTCCCTCCCTATCTCTCCCACCCCTCTCAATGTCTCTCTGTCTCTATTCAATAAATGAAATAAATGAAAACTATTTGTTTTTGGAGAGCTGGCAGGGCCTAAAGGTCATCTGTTTTTCAGACCTGACAGACAGCCTTCCTGTAACAGCTGTAAAATACTGTGGATGGTACAGAGTGTCAGATCATGAGTGCAGACCCTCTCCTGGACCCCATTCTGGTCCTGTGGCATATTAGATCTTATTTTAATCTGGGGCTGAAAAGACAGCATAGTGGTTATGTAAAAGACTCTCTTGCCTGAAGTTCTGAAGTCCCAGGCTCAATCTCCAGCACCACCATCACTCAGTGCTGATCAGGGCTCTGGCTTTTCAATCTGTGCCTTTCTCTCTGTGTTTCTCTCTCTTATTAAAATAAAAAATAACAATAAACATTTTTAAAAAATCACAATCTGTTTCTTTTTGTGAGTGATCCCCACATTTATTTCCCATGACAGTTGACAAGTGGAACTAGGCATTGAAGAGAAAGTGCTTCCCAGGAAACTGTCCTAAGTGATGCTCACTTTGAGGCATTTGATGTCATGCTTCCCCTCAGCACTGTGTCCTCATCAGCGGCATCTCTCTCAGACTAATGAACGGCAAGGAGAAGCGTTCTGACTCACAGTGTCCTCATCATCCTCCAAGGGGACATGTACAGGAAGTTCATCTAGAAACACAGTTTGAGACTCTCTTGAGTTTCTAGCTAATCCTGCGGACTATGGTCACACATTTTCACATTCTAGTGAAAAGCTGAATAGTCAGACATCCACTCTGGCAGACCTGAAGTCCACACTGAGAAGCACACACCTTTCAGACCTGACCTTCCTTCCTCTTTCTGGCTGACCTCACTCAACATGATTCTTTCAGGTGCCATCCAGGATGAGGCAAAGGAGATGACTCCATCATGTGAAATAGAGGAGTAGCGTTCTCCCAGAAAACAAAACTTCTCTCTTACTTCTGTCCTTCCTCTGCCTGCCTTCCTGCCTATCTGTGTATCATCTAACATCTATTATCTATCTATCATCTACCTACCTACCTATCACCTCTCTGTCTGTCTAACAATCTATTTATCATCTATCTATCTGTCATCTACCTACCTACCTATCATCTATCTATATATCTATCATCTATCTACCTACCTACCTACCTACCTACCTACCTATCATCTATCTATCTATCTATCAATCATCTATCTACCTATCTACCTATCTATCATCTGTCTGTCTATCTATCTATCATCTATCTACCTACCTACCTATCATCTATCTGTCTGTCTATCTTTCTATCTATCTATCTATCTATCTATCTATCATCTATCTATCAGCTATCTATCTATCAGCTATCTTCTATCTATCATCTCTTTTTGCCGCCAAGCTCTGTGTTTGCAGTGTCACTGTTCCCAGCAACCATTTTTCTCCTCTTCTCTCCTATCCTCTTCCCTCCTTTCTCCTCCTCTTCTCTTCCCTTCTACTTGTTAAGGGGGGAGAGAGAGAGAGAGAGAGAGAGAGAGAGAGAGAGAGAGAGAGATATGAAGATAATGAAGAATGACACTCACAGCACTGATTCACAACTTGTGAAACTTCTTCTCTGCAGATGGGGACTGGGGGCTTGAACCTGGATCTTCACAGAGTCATGTGTGTACTCTACCAGGTGTGCTACCATTCGCCTCCCAAAGTTTAATGATTTTATTTTAAAAATATATATTTATTTATTCGATAGAGACAGAAATCAAGAGAGAAGGGGAGAGAGAGAGAGAGAGAGAGAGAAAGGGAGAGAGGTCTGCAGTCCTGCAAACCTTTCCCCCTGCAGCTGGGGACTGGGGCCTTGAACCTGGCTCCTGGTACATAAGAACATGTGCACTTAGCCAGGTGCACTATTACCCAGACCTCAAAAACTTTATTTATTTATTTATTTTGCCTCCAGGGTTATTGCTGGGGCTTGGTGTCTGCACTACAAACCACTGCTCCTAGTGGTCATTTTTTCCCATTGCTATTGCTGTTGGATAGGACAGAGAGAAATTGAGAGAGGAGGGGAAGACAGAGAGGAGGAGAGAAAGATAGACACCTGCAGACCTGCTTCACCTCCCGGCACCCAAAACTTTATTTTTAAAGTTTGATTTTATTTCATGTGAGATTGATAAAAAGTTTCACATGAGAGAGAGAGAGAGAGAGAGAGAGAGAGAGAGAGAGAGAGGAACCAGAGAGCCACTCCAGTCACTGCCGTGCTTGGCATCAAAGAGCCTTGGGCATGGGTCTTGAACTCTAGCAGCTGAGGTACGCCCTTGGCCCAAGGCACACCTGCACTAGCCTGCTTTTCCATCCACTGGAACAAGAACCAAGCCAGAAGTGTCTTAAGACAAACCCATGCTCACTGTAGACTAGCAGAAGCGGGGGTCGGGGTATCAGTTGAATGCATTCTTGGCTCCATGCCATGTCTTCTACCCCAAAACATCTGACCTTGGTCATGTCTGGAAACATTTCTTCCAAACTATGTCCAACACACAACTGATATTTTCACCAGTAACCCAAGAAAGAAAGGAAATTCAGCCGTAACAATGTCACCTTCTTAGCACCTAGTGCCTGGTCTTTTTCCAGATTGGGAGGGGTGGAGAGACTTGGGGGGCAGGGGGTGGCGGGTAAAACAATCTTTGGAAAGAGAAGCTTCTTTGTCTGTGGTTTGTAATCGCTGGGGGTTTGTTCCCAAAGCAAGGGATTTCTTTCGCATGTGGTGTCTCACCTTGCATCTGGTCGGTGAGAGGCATGGCTCATCAGTGATGTAATTCTACATTTTGGGAGACTGATTCTTTCCTTTTCACAAAGGGTCTGCTAAGAAATCAACAGAAGCCTGCAGTCATTTATTTTAATCTCTGAGGACTGTTTATTGCTTCTGCAAGTCTCGGCAGCAGCCCTGTCTTTGGGAGGCATATTCTGAGAGGAAAGTTGACAAAATGGTCACGTTGTTTAAAAATGATCACATTGTTGGAAGGGACTGGGGGATTTTTCTTTCTTTCTTTCTTTCTTTTTTGGATCTTGTTTTGTTTTTCTTCCAAAGTTGACTTCTTGTGGATGAATCCTTTAAGGCAATACTTAGTATTTCACCTGTTTATTTTAATTTTTTTTGTTTTGTTTTTTGAGACCCACTTGATGCAAATAGCAAATAGATATTAAGTTATTAATTCATCTTTCATGTCGTTGTCTTTACTGAGAAGTCAGTCAATCTCTGCAAGCCATAAAAACTACTAATAACAAACGCTTTCCAAAAAACATTTGTTTTCCATACAACTTCTTTCCCCATGCGCTGCCTTAAAACTCTTGGCTTTCATGCCATGTCCAAGTTGATGACTCCTATGTATGGACTTAATATGCTTAACATGGTTTCTCTGGAGAATAGCACCTCCCCCCTTACTATAATTAACCAGCTTCCCATATGGGATTTGAGTTGCCAAGTCCCCCCACCACCACCACCACCACACTTCTCAGCCTCAGGGTACAAACATATCCCTGGATTGTCAACTGGGGAGGGGGGTTTAAAACTCTTTGATCTGCTTTGAATGTGAAGGGTGGGGAGGGGTCTCCAGACTGGGCTGGGGGTAGGGGGAGAACCCTATAAAATGTCCTCCTTCATCTTTTAAACTCAAGCATTTTTATTTAGAGGAACATTGATTATATACTTAGTAACTTTGCAGTTAACTCTCTCCAAGTTTATTTGTTTAGAAGGGATCTGATGGTCAATATATCCAGCTTTTAAAATTTATTTTACCTCAAGGGTTATCACTAGGACCGATTAGTCTTGGTATTCAGCACAGCCCATATAGTTTCTAATTTTTTAATTCTATTTTTATTTATTTATTACTAGCTAGAGACAGAGAAATTGAGAGAGGAGGGGGAGAGAGACAGAGAGACACCTGCAGCCCTGCTTCACCACTCATGAAGCTTTTCCCCTGCAGGTGGGGACCAGGGGCTTGAACCTGGGTCTTTGTGCACTTAGTCTGTGCATTTAGCTAGGTGCACCACCACCTGTTTCCTCATTCTAGCTTTTCAATGTAAATTTTCCACATTTTGGACAACTTATGGGATGATGTGCCTATTTCACCATGTGCAGGACTCAGCTTCATCACACTGGGGTCAGATTTGGTGCTGCAGTCTCTCTCTCTCTCTCTCTCTCTCTTTCTGTTAGAAAAAGGACATTTCTTTCTCTTTCTGAAAGTGTAGATCTATGAACTCTCTCTCTCCTCCTCCCTCTTTCTCTGTGTGTGTGTGTATTATCTGCCTGTCTGTTTTTCTCTTTCTGTCTGCAAAGAGCACATCTGGAGCACTGGAAACCAGATCATGATAAAAATATAAACAATATCCCTCCCTCTTCTTGGGTTGTCTCAATTCTTTGAATTCAAATCGAAAGAATTAGGAAAGGTCTCCCTTTCCCCATGACCTAGGAAATTCACCTGGTCTTCTTCTGTTGGATAGAATAGACTAACCACTAAGCATCAGAGGGAAATGACAAGATCTTACAGACTGGTCACTATTTAGATAAGAACTTTCTGGCTTCTAAGTCTATCCCGAGCCACTACCACACCCAGCCTATCTGTGATTGGCAGAAATATCTTACCAAGTAAATGTTCTGCAAAGTAATCTCACAAATCCATTTATGATGAAGGAAAGCAGCAAAGGAAAAGAAGCAAGCACATTTGAGTAGGTATCCAGGAGAAGGACTTTCTTCTCATCACAGGTTTGAAATACAAGGTGCAGGTTGACTCCCCAAAGCCTTCCTTGGTCTACACTGGGTGACCCTTCAGATCTCTTGAGTAAACATGTCTGCAGATAAATGTACCCAGAATTATGCTTCCAGAGGCTTCAAGAGTATTGAGGGAACCATGCAACTCTTGGATTGTCAGTATCTCTTAAGTCTAATGAACATTTCCCCCCACTACAGAAAGTAGTTGAAAACTTATGAGGTTTATTCATAACTTAGTGATCTTTAGGAAACCCCAAGCAAGGACAGAAGATAAAGAAGAAGAGGAGGGAGGCTGGGTAGATAGCATAGTGGTTATGCAAAAACACTCCTGCCTGAGGCTCCAAAGTCCCAGGTTCCATCCCCAGCACCACCATAAGACAGAGCTAGGCAGTACTCTGGTCTTTCTGCTTTTCTCTCTGCATCTCTCTCTCTACTTAAAATAAATTAAAACATTTTTAAGAGAAAATACTTTAAATTAAAAAAAAAAAAAAGGAGAAAAGGAGGGAATGGCCTTGGCAGACACAGTTGGCTAAAGCATTTCAATTTATTGGTTTGTTTATTTATTGCCACCAGAATTGTCATTGGGGTTCAACGCTGCCACTAAGGATCCACCTCCTCAGTGGCCACTTTTTAAATATCTTCTTTGATAGGACAGAGAAATTTAGAGGGGAGGAGGATAGAGAGGGAGAGAGAATGACACTTGCAGACCTGCTTCACTCCTTGTGAAGCTTCCCCCAACCCCTGCAGATGGGGAGCCGGAGCTTGAACCCATGTTCTTGCACATGGTGACATGTGTGATTGACCAAGGCCCAGCCTCCTCACCCCTTCCATCCTTTTAGACAGTATTTTATATTCTCGGTGTCTTAGTTTCTCATTGTGTAAAAGAAATGGAAAAGTGGTATAACCTAAGGATAAAACAGAAAAGACGTCAGGTTGGGTGAAAATTGCTGAGAAGACTCTTTAAGGGAGACTTTTCAAGGGTAGTATTCCTAGGGAGAGAGGAAATTCTCACACAGTTGCTTGATTCCATGTATGTACCATGCCTGAAAAGTGGGGCTTTTGGGCCAGCTGGTGGTGGTGCATCCTGTTAAGGGCACATAGTAAAGTGCACTAAACACAAGGACATTTGCAAGGATCTGGGTTTGAGTCCCTGACTCCCCACCTGCAGGGGAGATGCTTCAAAGTTGTGAAGCAGGTCTGCTGATGTCTCTCTGTATCTCTTCCTCTCTATTTCCCTCCTCCTCCCAATCTCTTTCTGTCCTATCCAATAAAATGGAAAAAATGGCCACCAGGAGCAGTGACTGATTCATAGTGCCAGCACTGAGCCCTGGTGACTACAGGCCAAGCAAAAATAATAATAACAGCAAGAACAATAATAAGTGGAGTTTTAGAGAGATGAACCACAGGTTGGCAGGGCTCACATAGAGAAGAGCAACAGAAGGAAGTCCTTTGTGGTCACAGAATCCCTTCTCTGTCTTGGTTGAGTTGCTAGATACATGAATCTAGACTCTAGACACAGTTCTGGAGAACCACCCACATGCACACAGGAATGGAAGCCAATGGTACAAACACCACACAGAAGTGGGCAGAGACTTGACAGTGTTGAATCAAGCAGACCTGCTTCACAGCTTTGAAGCATCTCCCCTGCAGGTGGGGAGCCAGGGACTCAAACCCAGATCCTTGCACATGTCCTTGTGTTTAGTGCACTTTTTT
Source organism: Erinaceus europaeus (assembly GCF_950295315.1). Classification (NCBI taxonomy): domain Eukaryota; kingdom Metazoa; phylum Chordata; class Mammalia; order Eulipotyphla; family Erinaceidae; genus Erinaceus; species Erinaceus europaeus. The sequence continues at coordinate 122,007,478 of NC_080170.1, forward strand.
GAACTTTGTTTCTTGCTACTGAGCTTTGGTCATCTAAGAAGACATCCCTGGGGGAAGTGGGGTGGAAGGTTCACTTGGACTCTTTGTATCCATCCATCTTGTAATTTCCTGTGACTTTATAGTTTTTTTCAAAATGAAGTCCTGTTTAAATGTCATTATCAGTGGTCTGGGAGGTGGCGCAGTGATAAAGCTTTGGACTATCAAGCATGAGGTCCTGAGTTCGATTCCCAGCAGCATGTGTGCCAGAGTGATGTCTGGTTCTTTCTTTATCCTCCTATCTTTCTCATTAATAAATAAATAAAATCTTTAAAAAAATAAATTAAATAAATGTCATTATCAGGGTCTGGGTGGTGGCACACCTGGTAAAGTGAGCATGTCACCATGTGCAAGGACCTGAGTTTAAGTCTCAGGACCCAGCCTCAAGCCCCAGGACTCCACCTATAGGGGGAATCAGGGCTGTAAAAAAATCTCTCTCTCATTCTCTCTCTCTCTCTCTCTCTCTCTCTCTCTCTCTCTCTCCCAATTTCCCCCTTCCCTGTTGATTTCTGTTTGTCTCTATCCAGTAAATCAATTAATTGAACTAAAATGTACAATCTTCTGAATATCCCTATGTGACCCATCTTGCTGAATCCCACATTCCCACTTTTATGGAAATAAAAGTAGAAATAATTTTTAAAAACAAATGTGGTGAGAGAATGGCAATTGCCCCATGAGGGAATGAATCACAGCAAAGTCATCAAAGGGAGTCTTCTCTGCATATAGGTGAAGACAATGGCTCCTTGTTTCACACCACTTTGAACTTAAAAAGCAAACTTCTGAGGGGCAGCCTTTTGAAATCCAAGCCTTTTGTAAGCTGAGATGCTACAGAACCTTCCCTCCATTGCTCCCTCATCAAAAAAAAGGTGTCTGCATCAAAATACATTTGGGAATGCTGAAGTCAAACATATTGTATCCTGGAGCTCTTTTGTAAATAAAAATAAAAAAAAAAACATACAAAAAAACCGCTCTAGATTTCAATTTCCCAGAATAGTAGACAATGTGCTCCAAATTATTGGGTAAACGTGGGCAACTCCATGGAAAACACACACACACACACACACACACACACACACACACACACACACACACACACACACACTACATCACCTATTGAAGACACTGGAGTGCCGTCAACATTCAAGAAAATACACAACTCTAAGCCCTGCACCATTTGGAGTCACTGTTACCTTCCAGGGAAACAAGATTCTGAAAAAGAATAGCTCAGACTTTGAAAAGACATTCAGTGCTTTGAACAGCTTCAAATGCAAGAGTGACAGGTGCTCAGAGCTTGGTCAGTCCCTGTGGTCTGTTTCAGGACAACAGATTCCTATATTCTGGGACAATTCAGGGAGCCTACCGAAAGAGCTATCTCTCTAGTCCTCATTCTATCTACTATGTGATTTTGATTGATCTTATTTATCTTAGTTTAGATGTACAGAGCCCCCGTATGTATGTACGCATATATCTTACATATATGAAAGAGCGCTGATCAACTCCGTGAGACATGGCCCAGCTTGAAGTCCTAAGCTAAGTCAAGGCTGCAGCCAGTGGCATCTCTGAATGATCAGGGACTCGGAAGGAACATGGTTAAAAGACTTCAGAAAATTGGTGGAGCCTTGGCAGGTATCACATTCAGTTTGTCTCTGGCTCTGGGTAGAATATTCATTTTGATGATGTTAATTCTTCCGAACATGTTCCTTTTGAGTCCCTGACCATTCAGCGATGCCACTGGCTGCAGCCTTGACTTAGCATACAGCCTTGACTTAGCATACAGCTGCATGCCAAGCCATGTCTTTTTCCCCAGAACAGTGCCCGGGGCCAGGAACACTGCTCCAACTTCTGCCCTTCAGTGGGTGAAGCTTCCCTGATGCCATCCCAGAATGAAGCTGGGCTGCTGGACTGCTGCACTTGTCCATGTGTGGGGGGTAGGGGGGGTGACCACCATGCAGAACCTATAATCCAGCTCCCAGCCTGTTCGTCCTCTGTGAGCTGATCCCCAGGAACTAACTCCTGATGAGGGCGCAAGGGGAGGCTGGAAAGATAAAAACGAGTGGAGACCCTGGGTGTTTGGATCACTTCTTCATGTGACTTACTCATGCCTTTAGCGTCTGCTCATTTATCATTTATTCATGTTTATCTATCTATCTATCTATCTATCTATCTATCTATCTATCTATCACCCATCTAATCTATCTACCATGTGTCTATCATCTATCTATCCTATGTTGATCTATCATGTATCTATCTACCATGTCTATTATATATTACCTCATCTATCACCTATATATATATTTATCAATCTAGTATCATCTTTCTATCATCTACCATGTGTCTATCATCTATTATCCACTGTCTATGCATCTATGTATCTATCTATCTATTATCTATCATCTATCAATCAATCTATGTATCTATTATAATCTATGTACTTCCCTTTGTGTCTATTTATCTTATCAGTCCATCCATATATTGCATCCATCCATCCATCCATCCATCATCTTCCCATCCATATGTCCCATTTGAGGATGAAGCATTGTGCACACACTTTAGGACTTTGTGGATCAGCTAGTGGACAGATCAGCTCTCAGTGTGCCTTAGTCTCCGTGAAGGTTCAGGAACAAGCCATGGGCTGTATGTTAAATGGAGAGCAGCTATGCACAGAGGATGCCAGGGCTTTGCCCCAGTATCTCAGGGTCTGTGCTGGGATTTAGCTCAAGGGACATTCCCTAAGCTCCACCAGGCCCTGGTACCCCAGGAACCACTGGCCCTGCTGGAGTCTATCCCCTCAGCGGCAAGGCAGCAAGTGGCAGCCAGAACGAGGTGTCACCTTCTCTAGTTGTGGGTCCAGCTCAAACAAGCAGCTTTTTTGGATCACTTGGCAACGAGGCTGGAGTAACACACTCTAAGGTGGAGTGTGGAGCCCGTGGACTGTGGTAGGTGGAATTAAGTCCCTTGAAAATGTGCAGGCTGAAATCCTGGTCCCCAAGGTCTCAGGAGGCAGGACATTTGAAATGATTACTGGTGAGCCAGGAGCTGGGGCCATGGATAAGGTGTTGGGTCCCCAACATCCTGGGGTACTGAGTTTTGAGTCTCACTATCACACCTGCTAGAGAGAGGGTTGCTCTGTCTCTCTCTCGCTCTTGCTGCTTCTCTTATTAATAAGTGATTCTCTAAGAAAAAGAAGAGGAAAAGGACAAGGAAGAATAAGAAGGAAGAGAAGGAGGAGGCGATTAGGGCTAGGAGACAGAACACCAAACTTTCACGCTTGAGGTCTTAAAATACACAGATTGATTTCTAGCACTACCTTAAATTTCTCTCTCTTTTCCTTCCTCCCTCCGTCCCTCCCTCCCTCCCTCCCTCCCTACATCTCCTCCTCCTTCTCTCTCTCCCTTCTTTTCTTCTCTTTCCTTCCCTCCCTCTCTCCCCCCCCTACCTCCCTTCCTTTCTGTCTAAAGAGTGGAGGTCTATTTCTGATGTCCTCATAAGAAGACAAAAGTCATGAAGAGTTGAGTCTGGTGCAGGGAAGTCGTGTGTACACATCGGCAGGTAGTCAAGCCCCTGGTCTCCATCTGCAGGGGGAGCTGCATGAGAGGTGAAGCAGTGCTGCAGGTGCCGCTCTTGTTTATTTCTCCCTCTCTCTCCAGCCTCTATTTTTCGCTGCCTCTCTCAAAGAGTAATAATTCATCATCATCATAATAATAATAGAAAGAGAATAAAAGAAAAGATGGCAGCTGAGAGTAGTGGAGTCATTGTGGAGGCAGTAAGTGCCAACAATAACTCTGGTGGCAAAATAACAATAGTAGTAGTAGTAGGAAGAGGACTAGGACTAGAACTAAGAAATAGAAATAGAAATAGAAATAGAAATAGAAATAGAAATAGAAATAGAAATAGAAATAGAAATAAATAGAAATAGAAATACATAGAAATAGAAATAAATAGAAATAGAAATACATAGAAATAGAAATAAATAGAAATAGAAATACATAGAAATAGAAATACATAGAAATAGAGGGCTGGGTGGTGGAACACCTGGTTGAGTGCACATGTTACAGTGCATAAGAACCCAGGTTCGAGCCCCGGTCCCCACCTGCAAGAGGAAAGCTTTGTGAGTGGTGAAGCAGGGCTACAGGTGTCTCTCTTTCTCTCTTCCTCTCTATCTCCCCCTGCCCTCTTGATTTCTGGCTGTCTTTATCCAGTAAATAAGTCTAATAAACAAACATTTTTTAAAAAGAAATAGAGGACTGACTGTAGCTATTGTCCTGGAGCTAGTACAATGGGTGTGGCGTGGGGCTCTCAAATGTGGGGTCTGACGTTTGATTCCTGACAATGCGTGTGCCAGAGTGATGCTCTGGCTTTCTCTCTTTTTCATGGTAATCACTAAGCATGAAGGAGAGAGACAGAGAGATAAAGAGAGAGACATAGAGAGACAGAGACAGAGAGAGAGGTCACCCAGAGAAAAGGCTGTATGAGGACACAGGGAGAAAGAAGCAAGCCTCTTCCAGTCAGGGAGACCAGCCGCAGAAGAAACCAGAGCTCTTAGCACCCTAACCTGGACTGTGGCCTCCAGCAAGGAGAGCAGATGCCTGCATTCCAGAAGCTCTGCCCCCTGTCCACACCCTGCCTCACCCCCAGCTCTGCTTCTCTGTCCAGAGCCCTTGCTGACTCAGGAGACCCACAGATGTCACCTTCCTGTGAATGCTATCACTTCACCTCCAGGAGACTCAGGTTTGGCCTCTGGAGGGACTTCTGAAACCCTTTTCTATCCACTCCATCTCTATGCTTCTTCATTCTCCAAAGAGCGCTGTGGGCCCCTGTCCTTTTCTCCCTGGCCCTGACTCATCTTCCTTGGCTCTGATCTTGGCTTTTGGGATGGGGGATGGGGGGGCGGGAATTTGTCCTCAAAGCTCTCTGAGACTCAAGTCTAGACATTCTCCAAGGAGGAGGACGAGGAGGAGGAAGACAGTGCCTTCATTCCCACTGCCTTAAATACCACTTCCAGGCCGTGACTCATGTGCTATTCCCAGACTCCGCAGCTCCAGACCTCTGCCTCTCTGCTTTGAACTTGACATTCCCTAGAGGGGCCTTTCTACCAAATCCCCTGTCCCCCTCAGCTGGCTGGAAGGGCATCCGATCACACTGTCCCCTGTTCCATCGGTCAGTGGAGACTGACTCTCCACTTCCTGCTGTAGACCCCTGAGTCTGGCCTCCATGCCAGAACCTTCTCCCAGGTTCCCACTGGGCTCAGTGCTGTCCCAGCTGCACTGTGGTCCCAGAGCACAGGGCCTGTGCCAGTTTTGTTTCCTTGGGCCGGAATAACTTTATTCCTCTGCACCCTACTCCATGTTGTGTTGCAAAGCCTTGCTTATTTTTTTTTTAATATGCATTTACTTTATAGGATAAGACAGAGAGAAATGGAGAGGCGAGGGGGAGACAGAGAGATACCTGCAGATCTGCTTCACTGCTCATGAAGCTCTCCCTCCCACCTCCCTGCAGGTGGGGAGCTGGGGTTCAAATCTGGGTCCTTGCATATGGGAACCTCTCTGTTCCATAGATTGCACCACTGCCTGGCCCTCTATTTTATTATTTTGTTAATCATTCTGATCACCACTATCATAATCTCTGCAGAGATGGGGCTTCTTGTCTGCATAATTTTTCTGCTCCGGGACCACTTCCTCATTCAGGTCAAGAGGCAGAGAATACGATGGAGAAAGGGAGAAAGGGAGAAATAACCACAGCAACGGGGCTTCCTGCAGTGCCAGCCAGGGTGCTTCCAGTGTGGTGCCCGGCTTCAAGCCTGGAGTCTGTGCATGGCAGGGCGTGCATTCTACTGGCTGAGCTGGCTGCTGGCTGAACAGGGGCTTCTGACACCACAGGGAAGTGGCACTCAGAGACGTGCAGAAAGACGGGCTCTCTCGCGAAACAGGTCTTCCCTGGAAGCCCAAGTTTCTGGGCCTACTCCTATGTGTTTTACCTCTTTCCAGAGCCATCGGGGCTCCTGCTGTCACTCCTGCTGGCCCCCACCCCCCAACCCAGCAGTACTCCTTCTGAGAAGGTACCAGCACCCTCTGCTTAGACTAAGCTCAGTGCCAAGCCTCAGTGGGACAACCCGGGACCCACAGCAAAGTTAAGCCACAGGGACTGTGCGTCCTGGACGCCTGGTCCTCCCCAGGGCCTGTGGCAACATCTAGAGCTGTCTGAGCAGTGTCCTAACTCCAGTCGGGGGGGTGGGGTGGGCTGATAAACAGCCTACTGTGTGCAGTGAGGTCTCTGACCCTACCCAGCCCCACCCCAGCAGTGACAAGCACCTCCCTAACTCTAAAAGCCAAGAGTGCTGAGGTAGGCAGACGTGACCCTACAGACCTACACTTTCTGGCCTTGCAGTCAGTCCGTCTTTATTTATTTTTTTATTAGTGATTTAATATTGCTTTACAAAATTATGAGGTAACCGGGATATGATTCCGCACTGTTCCCACCCCCAGAGCTCTGTGTCCCTATTCCCTCCACTGGAAACTGCAGTGGTTCTCCCAAGGTCACAGATACAAACTGACTCTTATTTCTATAACTAGCTATATTTATAAATATTTGTCCATTTTTCTGTGGTCCTGACTTTCCTTCCTAAGTCACATCTACACTTGTTACTCCTTACGAATGTCCCTCCCTTTTGCCTCTTCTCTCTCTGAGTCCTAATGGAGTTGGTGTTCAGAGCCTTCTGGCCATTTTTTTCCCATTATTTCTCCTCCATCTGGGAAAGTCTGTCTATCTTTTCTGGAACCTTCCTCATTCTCCCTACCCAGGCTTCTTTCCTTTTTTCTTCCCTCCCCTTTCCTTTCCTTTCCTTTCCTTTCTTTTCCTTTCCTTTCCTTTCCTTTCCTTTCTTTTTCTTTTTATTAAAGAGACAGAGAAAAAATGAAAGAGAAAGGGAGAACTAGAGAGGGAGAGAGACGAGAGACACTTGCAGCCCTGCTTCATCCTTCATGAAGCTTTCCGCCTGCAGGTGGGGGCTGGGGGCTTGAACCCGGGTCCTTGTGCACTGGAATGTGTGCGCTTTACTGGGAGCATCACCACCCAGCCCCTCCTTGGCCAGTCTTGGTTTCCCCAGAGACATCGCTGCTACCCCAGGACACTGGACTACGCTGTTCCCTCCAGGGCCTCTCCTAAAGGTGGCCAGAGCTTGTGTTTTCCCAGGGGTTTTTCTCACCTGACCCTGAAAGAGCTGACATCTCTCTGTCTCTCATGCCCTGTCCCCCATCCCCACAAAGCACTTTCAGTCACTGGTATGGAACCTGAGACTTGAGGTGTGCAAGTCCTATGCTCCACCACTGCCCCACCTCCTCGGCCACTGCACGGAGAGGCCATTGTGGACGCTTTTCATCTGCTTTCCTGCTAAAAAGTTCTCCCACATGGGCTGGTCCTGTTTACCACTGTGATTCTCCCTTTCTTCCTTTTTTTCTCCTCTTTCTTTCTTTCTTTCTTTCTTTCTTTCTTTCTTTCTTTCATCTCTATTTTTTTCTGCCTCCAGGGTTATTTCTGGGCTCGGTGCCTGCACGATGAATCCACCGCTCCTGGAGGCCATTTTTCCCCCTTTTGTTGCCCTTGTTGTGGTTATTATTATTGTCATTGTTGATGTTGTTCATTGTTGGATAGGACAGAGAGAAATGGAGAGAGGAGGGGAAGACAGAGAGGGGGAGAGAAAGACAGACACCTGCAGAACTGCTTCACCGCCTGTGAAGCGACTCCCCTGCAGGTGAGGGACCTGGGGGCTCGAACCAGGATCCTTATGCCAGTCCCTGCGCTTTGTGCCACATGCACTTAACCCACTGCGCCACCGCCCAACTCCCCCATTTCATCTCTAATTTTTATTGCCACCGGGATTATCACTGAGGCTCCCTGCTGACATTACAAATCATTGAGGCCATTTTTTTCTCATATATATATATATATATATATATATATATATATATATTATTAGAGATAGAGAAATTGAGAGGGGAGGGGGAGATAAGAGAGGGAGAGGCAAAGAGAGACAACTGTAGGCCTGCTTCACTGCCCATGAAGCTTCCCCCCTTGCACGTAGGGAGTAGGGATTATTTATTTGATTTTTATTTACTTATTACCAGAGCACTGCTCAGCTCTGGTTGATGGTGGTGCTGGACCTTGAACTTGGGACTTCTGGTGGCTCAGGCATGAAAGTCTCTTTGTAGAACCATTATGCTGCTTCCCCAGCCCCAGGTGCTGTGACTCTCACCCTAGGTTTCAGGACAGGAGTGTAGTCCCCACCCAGCACCTGCCACTGAGTCAGGGAAGAGCAGCCCTGAGTGAGAGGGAGGGTCCCTGGGTTATGGTGGGCCCCTCCTCACACCTCCTCTCCTCAGTCCTCACCTCTACAATTCGATTGGGGAGCAGACTGGCTCCACAAGTGACTGACTTCCACACACAACTCAGTGAGGGACCCACCAAGTGAGGCCATTGCCTCCCAGACACTGAAAATCATGAAGAGGGCCAACAAAATAGCTCACCTGGATAGTGACTGCGCTACCTTGTGTGTGAGCCAGGCTCCAGCCTGGGCCCTACAGCAGGGAAGGAAGCATTGGGGATGAGGTCTCTTTCACTCTTTGTCTCTCTTTAAAAGAGAGAGAAATTTAAAAGGGTGGGGGGTTGTGGGGGGTCACACACTTCATAGTGAGCACATTGCAATGCACAAGGACCCAGGTTCAAGCCCACGCTCCCCACCTGCAGGAGAGAAGCTTCATAAGGGAAATAGGGCAGCAGTGCTCTCTCTCTCTCTCTCTCCTTTCTTTCTCACTCCCTTCCCTCTCAATTTCTTTCTGCCTCTGTCCAATAATAAAGTAATTTAAAAAACAACATTTTTCCAGATCTTTAATTTTTTTTTAATAAAAAGATAGACTGGGGCTGGGTGCTGGTACACCTGGTAGAGTGCACATGCTACAATGTGCAAGGGCCCAGGTTCAAGCCCCTGCTCCCCCCACCTGCAGGAAGGAAGCTTCACAAGTGGTGAAGCAGGTCTGCGGGCGTCTCTCTCTCTTTCTCCCTTACCCATCTTGACTTCTTATTGTGTCTATCCAATAGATAAAATATATGAACAAAGATTTATTTACAAAGAAATTGTGGCGGAAGTCATTAGCCATCTGGAGTGTAGACACACCTGATTTGGCGAAACAGCTTTTGTCTCTATTCCTTGTGTTCAGGACTCTTGGGCTTCCTTCCTTTCTTTTTTTCTTCTTTTCCACCAGAGTTATCTCTGAGGATCGGGGATAGCACTACGAATCCACTGCTCCTGGCAGCTTCATTTTATTTTATTTTATTTTACCTCCAGGGTTATTGCTGGGGCTTGGTCAAGCACTATGAATCCACTGCTCCTGAAGGCTAATGTTTCCCCTTTGTTGACCTTGTTGTTTATCATTGTTATTATCTTGTTGTTGTCATTGCTGTTATTGTTGTTAGATAGGACAGAGAGAAATGGAGAGAGGAGGGGAAGACAGGGAGGGGGAGAGAAAGACAGACACCTGCAGACCTGCTTCGTCGCCTGTGAAGCGACTCCCCTGCAGGTGGGGAGCCGGGGGCTCGAACTGGGATCCTTATGCCTGTCCCTGCGCTTTGTGCCATGTACGTTTGACCCGATGGCCCCCTGGCAGCTATTTTTAATTAATTAATTAATTAATTAAAAAAATAATAGGACTGAGAGAAATTGAGAGAGGACGAGGGGATAGAGAGAAGGACAGAAAGATAGACACCTGCAGAACTGCTTCACTATTTGTGAAGCGGACCTCCTGCAGGTGGGGAGTGGGGGCTCGAACCCAGGTCCTTGCACTTGATAATATATGTCCTTAAGCTGGTGTGCCACTACCTGGCCCTGGACTCTAAACTTTGTAGGTTGGGTCTCCTGACCCACAACTTCAAAATGAAATTCAAGTTCATTTTCCAAGCCAGTCTGCAGAGATCTGTGAGGAACACACAGGCCGCACGGAGCCTGTTGCCCCAGCCTCCAAGCACCTGACTATGTAGGCTGTGAGTCCTGCTACCCTTACAGAGCAAAGGTTTCCTCCCATGGGCCAAGCAGAGAGATGGTGAGACAGTTCCCACGAGCAGCACAGGACAGCTCAGACCCAAGCAAGCCCCTGCAGGCTGGGAGTGTGGGGAAGCAGAGCCAGCTAGAAGCTTTGCAGAATCGTCACAGACAGCATCTGGAAACTGGCCGGCCTGTGGGCTCAGTGGATTCATCAAGAGCCAAGTCACACAGGAACTTGCTGCTGCAAAAGCCCATCAGAACCTGAGTACCTTCAAGGCACCCAGGATCTTGTCAATACCAATTTTCTTCTTCTCCCTGCCCTCCTTATTATTATTATTATTACTGTTATTACTATCTCTCCCTTTTTATTTTTGTTCAGAGAGCTCTCTAGGGAAAAAGTAGAGCCAATAGGAATCTGGTGGTAGTGTACCCATTTGAGTACACACATTCCCATGTTCAAGGATCCAGGTTCAAGCCCCTGGTCCCCAGCTGCAGTGAGGAAGCTTCAGGAGTGATGAAGTAAGTCTGCCGGTGTCTCTCTTCCTCTCTATCTCTTCATCCCTCTCAATATTTTCTCTGTTTCTATCCAATAAATAAATATTAAAAGTTAAGAAAAAAATAACAGAACCAGCTTTTTCTGCTGCCCTCGGCTACCTTTCTCCTAACAAAAGCCCAGACTGCCATTTTGAATGGTTCTTTTGTGCAACAGAGCCAGGTGTCCTGCTGAAAGACTCTCTCCACTGGAAGCCAGAGTAATGCCAATTTACCCTGTTTCAAAACACTTTGTTTCAGTTGCTGCCAAAGCCTCAGGGGTGAAATGTTATAATCTATTTTCAATTCCAGCTTTTCGGTTGGCTTGGTCTCTTGCAAAACGTGTTTTTTAAATTAATTTATTAATGTGTCCAAAGGACACTATTGCTTATTAACCTCATTGATCTGGCGAGAGTTTTCTGAACTGCTAAGCATATTCGTTAATTGGAATTGGCACACATTTTTGTGTGGCAATAAACGACATCAAAGTTCTGAAAGATCGAAACTGATTTATACATAAGTAGAAAATGTTCTGATTAAAATACATCAGGGATATAAGTGTTTCAAGATTAAAATCACTAGATAGTCTTAAGTCTGATGGAGAAAGATATTGCTATACCCAACCTAAGTTAAGACACTGACATATCTAATACAGCAGGGCTCTCCCTTCCTTCCTTCCTTCCTTCCTTCCTTCCTTCCTTCCTTCCTCCCTCCCTCCCTCCCTCCCTCCCTCCCTCTCTCCCACCACCATGCCTTTCTTTTGATAGGCTTACAGAGAGAGAGAGAGAATGGAAGGGAGAGAGGGAGAGGGAGAAAGGCAGGAGGTCTGGTAGACCAATTGGTTTCAAGTTCATGGACAGCATGAATGAGTCCATTCCTACCACTGATCATGAACTACAGAAAATTTGAGCTTCCTTAAAGAGATTCAGAAATATTAATATGTTTCAAATCTAAAGGACAATCATAGAGCTGAAACCACTCCCGGGGAGCATTCCCATGCAAATACAGGACATAGCAGACTGCTCTACGAAGCCCACTTGTGTGGACATAGCATCACAAGGAGAGTTAGCGAGGCAGCCATGGAGAGAGAGAGACTGGGAAGCTAGTCTCGGCTCACAACTTTCACCATGAATATGTTTGGATTTATTCGGGATAAGCTGGAATTTCGCTGTTTGATCACCTGCTTATCCCAGATAGCAGTACCTTCCTCAGAGAGAAACTGAATAAGTTATCCTCCTGGGTGGAAAAAAACTAAAAAGAAGAAAGAAGCTTTTGGAATTTATGGCCGGTATAAAGTGCACTGATTCAATCACCTTGATTGTCCGGCCAGAAAGTACATGGTTCTCACTTTGTAGTGTGCAGTGATGTGGATGGTGTCAGAGCGGTTTGAAGGTCTGAAACAGTCCATGCAGAATGAATGAATGAATGAATGAATGAATGAATGAATGGATGGATGATGAGAATGATGGAATGTCACTATCGTCAGTAAAACAGCCAGCAGTATTTCCCATTGGCCGGTCAGTTTCTCAAATAACTCCAAAGAAAGCAAACACCATGGCTCCTAGACCCATCCCATTAGCACCTGACCTGCCTTAGGAAGCTCCAGTGCAGAGGCCAGAGAGATAGCTTAGTGGTTACACAGAAAGACTTTCACATTTGGGGTCCTGAGGTCCCAGGTTCAATCTCCAGCACCACCATAAGCCAAATCTGAAAAGATGGTCTTGTTAAGCAGACAAACACCGAACAAGAAATTGGACCCTTTGTCCCCCTGGATGTCTGCAAACAGTCCCCCTAGAAAAAATATCACTGCTGTAGTAAGAACATAGAAGAGAATGGGCAAAACCATAGTTGATAGATAGATTAGATTAGATTAGATAGTCACAGAAATAATAGTCAACCCCTATCTGTGACCTTGGGAGAACCACTGCAGTTTCCAATGGAGGGAATGGGGGCACAGAACTCTGGTGGCACAGAACTCTGGTGGTGGGGAAAGGTATGGAATTAGACCCCTGTTATCTCATAATTTTGTAAATCCATAATAAATCACTCATGATAATAACAAATAAGTCTCACTGCCTGTTTCACTCCACTCCCTCATCTGCAAGAGAGAAGTAGACAGAGAACATCGAAAAGACCAGAACCCTTCCTCCCTGAGAGAGGTGCACATGTGAGTGGGTGAAAAGCGGGCTGTGGGGACAGGCTGTGGAGAAATCCTGTCTGCCAGTGAGTGAATCCCCGACAGCATCTTTGTGAAAAGTGCAATAATTAAAGGTTTCCAGGAGAGAGGACCAAGAGAAGAAGCTGAAAGGAATTTGATAATTCCCCAGACATTAAAGCAGACTGAGGTGTGGCTGCAGGCTCCCCCGCATTTGAAAGGGGGCCAAAGGCACTCCCAAGCCTGCCCAGAAGGGAAGGAGAGCAAGAGTGCTCAGGCTGAAGGGGATGCAGGGGTGTGGGGTGGGAGGGGGAGAGGGGGAGTTTGGGTTGGATAAAGAAAAGAATGCCCCAGATCCAGCTGACACTGCTTCATGACTGTGAACAGAACTGGACAGAATATCACTGGATTCCTTCCCAGGATCCTTTGTGGGGGGGTAGAGTAGGGAGTCTTACAGACACTGGGGAGTGATGTGGGCAGGCTGTACGCCAATGGCCGGTCAAGAATGCCCTTCCTCCTCCTGTTCTGTAAACATCTGTAACTTTTCTAACATTTATTTATTTATGATAGAAGAGAGAGGAACTGAGGGGAAGGGAACACACACACACACACACACACACACACACACACACACACACACAGAGGCAGAGAGAGAGAGGCAGAGAGACAGAAAGACAGAGATGCTTCAGTGCTGATGAAGCTTCCTCCTGCAGGTGGAGACTTGATCCTGGATCCTTGCTCAGGGTGACTTATGTGCTCAGTGAGTCCATCACTGTCTGGCTCCATCCCTTTCCTTCTTCTTCCTCTTCCTCTCCTCTCTTCCTCTTTCTCTTCCTCCTCATTTCCTTCTTCTTCCTCCTCCTTCTCTTCCTCCTTCTCTTCCTCTACTTCCTCCTTCTTTTCTTCCTCCTCTTTCTCCTCCTCCTCTTCCTCCTCCTCCTCCATCTTCATTTTCTTCGCCTCCTCATCTTCCTTCTCCTCCTTTTCCTCTTCCTCCTTCTCTTCCTTCTCATCCTCTTTCTTTTCCTCCTATCCCTCCTTCTCCTTCTCCTCTTTCTCTTCCTTTTCTCTTATCCCCTCCTCCTCTTTCACACTGTGACTACTACCACTGACTTTATTTCTCCTTCAGAGCAGGGGGCTGGTGCACACACATTTCCTCAGCTGCTGAACTGCTTTGCCATCCAGATAGAGAGAGGCACCACATCACCAGGGCTTTCTCCAGTGTCGTAACCCCCCTCCCCATGTGATGCCAGGGCTCAGACTTGGGGTGGCACCCTATCTGCTGAGCTCTCTCTCCAACCCACAAATACTCCATTATGACTAGCCTATGAGGTGTCAGCCTTGACTTTTGGGCCCAGCTGACTTTCTCCCAAGAGGGGTTGACCTGAGCAACATTGATGCTTGGTTGCATCTCTCTCTCTCTCTCTCTCTCTCTCTCTCTCTCTCTCTTTTGTTACCAAATGGATTCCTGGAACACCTTCCCACCCCAGTCAGCCATGAATGAAACCTCCAGATATCTCCAATCATTGCCAAAGGGTGTCCAGGGACAAAGAGACAAGGAGAGACACCTGCAGCACTGCTCCACCACTCGTGAAGCTTCCCCCCTGCAGGTGGGGACTGGAGGCCTGGCAATAGTGTACCTACTAGGGGGCATATGTTACCATGTTCAGGACCCAGGCTTGAGATGCCAGCCCCCACCCACAGGATGCAAGTTTCATGAGTTGAAAAGCAGTGCTGTTGTTCTTTCCCTCTCTATCTTGCCCTTCTCTCCATCTGTACAAAGAAAAAAAAAAAAAAGAAAGAAAGAAAAGGCCACCAGGAGTGGTAGATGCATTGTCCAAGGCCCTGATCTCATCAACAAAACCTAGTGACAAAACAGAGACGAAACAAGGAAAGGAAGAGAAAAAAAAAAGAAAAGAGTCTCTATCTCTGTCTTTTTTTCTCTCTCTCCCTCCCTCCCCACCCTATGAGACTACAACAGAGTGGTAGCACTATTCTTTTATTCAGGCTGTCATAAAAAATAAAATTAAACAAAATGTTCGCTTAAACAGCAGAAGCTTGTTTCCTTAAGTTTCTTCAGCCTTTGAGAGAGAATTGCTTCAGATCAGTCAGATTCTACAGAATCCTACTCTCTTTCTCTCTGTCATGTGGTGATGCCAACACTTGAGGTGTTTCACCAGAGGCTGGGTTTTCCTTCCTATGTGTCCCTTATGTCCACACATCTATTTTCTTTTTCTTTTTGTCACCACCAGGGTTATCACTGGGGCTCACTGCCTGCACTATAAATTTACTCTTCCTGGCAGCCATTTTTTTCTCCTGCCCTTTTGATTTAATTTGATAAGAGAGAGAGAAATTGAGAGGAGAAGGGGAAGATTGAGAGGGGGAGAGACAGAGAGATCCCTCCAGACCTGCTTCATGGCTCATGAAGCTTGTGGGGAGCGTGGGCTCCGAATGGGCTTGCATATTCTGTATTTGCAAATAGTCACTTTGATGAACATTTCCTGACACTCACAATTTGTACGGTCATGGGACTTCTTTATTATTATTATTATTATCATTATTTTGCTCAGAATCTAAGGGCCATAGTAGGCACCAAGAAATATTAGAAAATATGTCATTTTGGGGGTCTAGTTATGGTCCACCTGGTTAAGTGCACACATTCTAGTGCACAACGACCCAAGTTCAAGCCCCCACTCCTCACCTGCAGGGGCAGAGCTTCATGAGTGGTGAAACAGGGCTGCAGGTGCCCCGTGGATTTTTCCCTCTTTATCTCCCCCTCCCCTCTCAATTTCTTTCTGTCTTTAGCCAATAATAAATAAATAAAATATTAAAAAATCAAATTATGCAATGTCTGATTTATGACCTCAAATGCCCAGGAGGGACCTAGAGTTGACCTTGACCTGTGAGGCTCTGTGAGCATCCTGAGGACATCTTGCATTGTTCTTGAAAATATTTCTGTTTTGTAGCCTGGGGTATGGATCCACCTGTCAATACCTATGTCCAGCGGAGAAGCAATTACAGAAGACAAAACTCCCACCTTCTGCACCCCATAAAGATTTTTGATCCAGACTCCCAGATGACCAGAGGGCTCTGAACTCCAACTCCATCAGGAACAAGAGAGGGGAGGGAAAATGGAGGGGCATTTGGAAGTAGTAATAGGTGTAGATGTGACTTGGAAAGGAAGAGAAGACGGGGTCTTAAAAAATAGGGCAAAATGTACAAATGAGCACAGACAGTTGGAGAAATACTAGTTAACCCACATCTACAACCGTAGGATAACTGCTGTAGCTTCCAATGGAGGAACTTGGTCAATTCCAAATTATATTCCTCCATGAGGATCATTTCTGGAACCATCCGTTCCACCCCGGTTCCATGGCTGCCAGTTCTTAGCAACATGGCCCCGCCAGATATTCGTTGGGATGCGGCATCATCTAAGTTCATTTCCCACGTCTACGCTCGACCGGACCTGCCAATATACGCGGATATCTTCGCCCACCCTGTCCAACGCTTGACGTCTCGTCACCCAATCTGGTCCCCTACGCCTACACTGAACTTCTCTGTTCCAGACTCTTGGAAACAGAGCTGGCAGTCAGCTGAGGTAAAGAACAAACTCCTCATCACAGACCCCTGCGAGCGTCAACCCGGCTTTGACCTAGCACGTTATGATCGGGCCCTCCTCAGTCGCTATCGAACAGGCCATGGCCGGTGCGCCGCTATGTTCCATCGCTGGGGAGCCAGAGACGACCCGAACTGCCCCTGCGGCTCCAGACAGACTATGACCCACATAGTCAACGACTGCCACCTCTCCAGATTCAAAGGAGGTCTTGAAACTTTACATCAGGCTCAACCTGACGCTGTTGACTGGCTACGGAAGAAGGGCAAACACTAGAAGAAGAAGAATGGAGGAACTGGGGATCCAGAATTCTGGTGGTGGGAAGGGTGTGGTGTTGTACCCCCTTTATCTAGTAATTTTGTAAATCAATATCAAATCACTAATTAGAAAAAAGAAAAGGAAACTACTTCTGGTTTTCAGGATTTCTCTCAATTTCACAGAATGCTCACTCCTTTTTTTTTTTTTTAAAGACTTTGTTTATTAATGTGAAAGATAGAAGGAGAAGCAAAGAACCAGATAGCACCCTGGTACATGTGCTGCTGGGGCTTGAACTCAGGACTCATGCTTGAGAGTTCAGTGCTTTATCCACTGAGCCATCATCCAGACCACTCACTCCTTTTGAGGTGTGGTTGAGATACATCATGGGTGCCCACCATCTGCTCCAGACCTGCTCGTGGGCCGTCTCCATGGGAAATGTATGAGTTATGCCCATGGTGTACGTGCGTGCGTGCGTGTGTGTGTGTGTGTGTGTGTGTGTGTGTGTGTGTAAGGGGTGGGGTTTCCCAGCTTTCTGCTGAGTTGAGAGCACTTGTGAATTGTTTCTTCTTTTCTTCTCCAGCTTTTGTTGTTGTTGGCAACTTCCTGAACCAGAAAGGCCATCAGTAACTCAGAGATGATGACAGGATGCACCAGCTCATGGTGGAAAAGGTCATTGCGCTGCGTGTGTACACACACACACACACACACACACACACACACACACGGAGCTGACTCAGGAGCCCGTGCCCTGTGACTCCTGAGTGGACATGAATCGGGTTTTGTGCAGGCTGACTCCAGCAGGCACTGCCATCCCTCCACGGTGGCCCGTGGCCTGTGCCCAATGGGCAATGCCCGGTGGTGCCAGGAAGCCTCCTGAATGAGGGCAGCAAATGCTCAGCACCCATTCGGCACCCACCCTCCTCTTCCTCACACCCTGTCCAAAGCCAAACGGAACCATAGTTGAGAGATAGAATCTATCAAAATCCAATGAGGAGAAACCATCCTTCCTAACTTCCGTGATATCTATGCGAACTTTTTAGTTTTCACATGAGTACAATTTCTTTCTTTTATCTTTTTAATTTTTTATTAGTGATTTAGTAATGATCAACAGGATTGTAGGATAAGAGGCATACAATTCCATACAATTCCCATCACCAGAGTTCCATGTCTCCTTCATTGGACTTTTTTTTTTTTATTCTTTATCCTTGTGGGGGTATGGACCAAAATTCTTTATGTGGAGAAGAAAGTGGAAGGTGTGGCTTCTGTCATTGATTCTCTACTGGACATGGGCGTTGACAGGTGGATCCATCCCCCCAGCCTGTGTCTCTCTTTCCCTAGTGGGGCAGGGCTCTGGGGAGGTGGGGTTCTAGGACACATCAGTGAGATTTCCTGCCTGGTGAGGTCAGGATGGTTTCATGGTAACTTCTGCAACTTGGTGGCTGAAAGGCAGCAAGAGACCAGGCAGAGGGTCTTCTCTGTAGAGGTGAGGGGAGGGACCAAGTGTGGGAGAAAATGTCCTCTGTGACTCAGAATTGGGGTCTATGGATCAAAAAGTTTGAGACATTCAATCTATTGTCCCTCTTTTTTTCTTTTAATATTTTTTTTATTTATTTAAGAAAGGAGACATTAACAAAATCATAGGATGGGGGGGTTCAACTCCACCCTTTTTTATTGATGAAATAGTGATTTATAAGACTATAAGTTAATAGGAGTATATATTAACACTAGTCCCACCACCAAAGGCCCTATAATGAAGCTGAAAAGCTACACTCACATCCCCCCCAGAGTTTTTTACTTTGGTGCAATACTCCAACTTGGTCAGTTTCTACTTAGAGCTTCCCTTTCTGTTATTTCTCAGCTTCTGTTTATAAGTGGGAGCATTCCATACACATCATTCTCTTTCCGACGTATCTCAGTTAACCTAATTCCTTCTAGCTCCATTCAGGATGGGTCAGATAAGGTGGGATGATGATGATGATGATGATGATGATGATGATGATGATGATGATGATGATGATGATTGCCTCTAGGGTTATCAGTGGGGCTCAGTGCCTGCACTACAAATCCACTGCTCCTATGGCCATTTTTTGGTTTTTTTTTTTTGATAGGTAGAGAAAAATTGAGAAAGAAGGGGGAGATAGAGAGGGAGAGAGACAGAGAGACACCTGCTTCACCACTTGTGAAGGGACACCCCCACCTTGCAGATGGTGAGATGGTTGCTTGAACCAGGATCCTTGTGCTGGTCCTTGAACTTTGTACTATATGCACTTCACCTGGTACGCCACTGCCCTGCCCCCAAGATTCATTATTCTTAACAGCTGAGTAGTATTCTATTGTGTATCTAGACCACAACTTTCTCAGCCACGTATCTGTTGTTGGGCACCTGGGTTGTTTCCCGGTTTTGGCTATTACAGATTGTGCTGCTATGTGTCCTGGAACCCCACCTCCCCAGAGCCCTGCCCCACTAGGGAAAGATAAAAACAGGCTGGGGGTGTGAATCCACCTGCCAACACCCACGTCCAGCAGAGAAGCAGTGACAGAAGCCAGAACTCCCAGCTTCTGCTCCCCACAATGATCCTGGATCCATGTTCCCAGAGGGAGAAAGAACAGGGAAGCTTCCAATGGAGGGGATGGGATATGGAACTCTGGTGGTGAGAACTGTGTGGAACAGTACCTCTCTTATCCAGCAGACTTGTCAATCATTATCAAATCAGTAATAAAAAGAATCCTCCGTGACAGAAAAGACAAGTGGATATAATTATGAAAAGGGACACAGACGAGATTCCTAACGCCGGTCCTGGCGCTTCGCGCCACATGCGTTTAACCCGCTGTGCTACCGCCCGATTCCCACAGGTGAGATTCCTACCAAAAGCAGATGAAACTAAGGTCCTGGGAGAAGCTGGTGGCTTATCTCCCAATTCCAGTGTGGTCTGGAGGTGAATTTGAATTCACACATGAAGGAATTCACAAAGGCAATAAAGCAAATGACTCTCCTTTTGCAAAAATGTTACTTCATAGAAAACAAACAAACAAAAACAACACAACAACAACAACAGCACACATGGCTGACTCTTGCCCCGGAGTGGGTCTGGGCTCCGGTGTGTGAGAGCTGCGTCCAGTGCAGGCCTAGCTCTGCCTCTGCCTCCTCATACACTCTCTCTGCTTGACTCTCTCTTTCTATTACTCAACACATTTGTCAAAACTTGTAGAAGGGGACACAGGATTTCTGCCTCACACTACAATCTTTTTTTCTTCAAAATATGTATGAACACATATCGAACTCCAGTTCATGTTACACTTGTGGAAATTTTTTTTTAAGTCATATATTTATTTCAGAAGAGAGACAAAGAGATTGAGAGGAGAGAGGGAGATAGAGAGGGAGAAAGTCAGAGAGACACCAGCAGTCCTGTTTCACTACTCGTGAAACTTTCCCCCTGGAAGTGGGGACCAGGGCCTTGAATTGGGTCCTTGCGCACTGTAACTTGTGCACATAACCAGGTGTGCCGCTGCCCCCACCCCAGGGGGGATGTTTACAAATGAACTAACTGCCTTCTGTGGCTTCTTTTAGGTCATAAAAAATAATAGACAAATGAATTGGTAGTGAAGTGAGCAGTTACTATGATAGGTCACAATAGTAAAGCAAACATGACTGACTATTATTTGCCGAATTTAAGTGGCAAGTGTGTGTGTGTTTGCACATTCCCTGCAATTATTGGCATGTTTCAAAATTCCACTGAAAATATTGGGGGGGGTAAAAAGAAAAAAAATCCCTGGGATTCTTATACAGTAGAGGATTTTTTATTCTGATTCTAGATAGAGACTGGGGGGGGAGAGAGGGGGGAGAGGGAGAGGGAGGGAGAGAGAGAGGGAGGGAGAGAGAGGGAGAGAGAGAGAGGGAGAGGGAGGGAGAGGGAGGGAGAGAGAGGGAGAGAGAGGGAGAGAGGGGAGAGAGGGGGGAGAGAGAGAGAGGGAGAGAGAGAAGGGGAGGGGGAGAGGGAAAGGGAGAGAGGGAGAGACGGAGAGGGAGGGAGGGAGAGAGAGAGAAACAGAGAGAGAGAAAGAGAGATTCCACAGAACAGGAGCTTCCTTTGATGCAGTGGAGGTCTGTTTCAAATATGGGTCATGCATGTGGCAAAGCAGTGAACTATCCTAGTGAGCTATTTTGATAGCCCAAGATGAGGCTGTCTTAACGCAAGTGGTATCAAGCTGTCAAATTATAATACTTTTGATTTATTTTTATTGTCATCAGGGTTATCACTAGTGCTCAGTGCTCAAGTGGCAATTCTTTCCTTTAATTTCTTTCTGTTTTATTTGATAGGACAGAGAGAAGTTAGAGGAAGGGGGCATAGAGAGGGAGAGTAAGTGAGTGTGTGTGTGTGTGTGTATGAGAGAGAGAGAGAGAGAGAGAGAGAGAGAGAGAGAAAGAGAGAGAGGGAGAGAGGGAGAGGGAGAGGGAGGGAGGGGGAGAGAGAGAGAGAGAGAGAGACTTGCAAGCCTCCTTCATTACTTGTGAAGTTTATCACTGGGGATCAGTGCTCAAGTGGCAAATTTTTCCTTTATTTTCTTTCTATTTTATTTGATAGGACAGAGAGAAGTTAGAGGGGGGATAGAGAGGGAGAGTAAGTGAGTGTGTGTGTGTGTGTGTGTGTGTGTGTGTGTGTGTGACAGAGAGGGAGAGGGAGAGAAGGAGAGGGAGAGGGACAGAGGGAGAGGGGGAGGGAGAGGGAAAGAGGGAGAGAGAGAGGAAGAGGGAGATAGGGAGAGGGAAAAAGGGAGAGAGGGAGAGAGGGAGAGGGAGATGGGGGAGGGAGGGAGAGAGGGAGAGAGGGAGAGAGGGAGAGGGGGAGAGGGAGAGGGGGAGGGAGAGAGAGAGGGAGAGGGGGAGGGAGAGAGAGAGGGAGAGGGGGAGGGAGAGAGAGAGGGAGAGGGGGAGGGAGAGAGAAAGAGGGAGAGGGAGAGAGGGAGAGAGAGAGGGAGAGAAGGAGGGGGAGAGGGAGAGAGGGAGAGAGAGAGGGAGGGGGGAGAGGGAGAGGGAGAGGGGGAGGAAGAGGGAGAGAGAGAGGGAGAGGGGGGGAGAGGGAGAGGGGAGGGAGAGAGAGAGAAGGAGAGAGGGAGAGGGAGAGAGGGAGAGAGGGAGAGAGGGGGAGGGAGAGGGAGAGAGGGAGGGGAGAGGGAGAGGGAAAGGGAGAGAGAGAGAGAGAGAGAGAGAGAGAGAGAGAGACTTGGGAGCCTGCTTCACTACTTGTGAAGTTTCCCCTGTAGGTGGGGCTTGAACCTGGGTCCTTATGTGTGGTAATGTGTGCGTTCAACCAGTGCATCAAGGCCAAACCCCAACAAGCAATACTTCTCCTTGGATAACACATAGATGACTCAAGGGAGAATCAACAACCCTGACTAAATTTGGGGAAAATTGATATTTACAGAAATAGAGACAGGTTTCTATCAGAAAACCCAGATAGGAAACAAGGCACGAAGGGCACCATTTCCAAGAAGCTATTTATGACAAAGCTCTTTAGGGATGATGATGAATTCAGTGCCCACATTGGGACAACACACCTACTGTTTCCACACTTACAAACTGCTAACTTCAGAGAGGTCACATATGATCTGGAGTGTTGTTGTTGTGGTCAGGTGTTGGGCTGCACCACGGAGAAGAGAGAGGAAGTCCAGAGCAATGGGGTACACAAATCTTTATTATAAGATGGGGGGTGGCTCAGGCCATGTGGAGTCAGCCGACAATGGCCGTCCCCACTACCTGACCATGGGGCAAGAGAAGGGGGCGAGACCTGAGAGAGAGCCGAAGGAGCCGAGAGAGAGGGGGGGGAGCCGAGAGCCCAGAGAGAGGGCTTTTATTGGGCGACAACCAGGGGTGACGTGTGGGGCCAGGATTGGTTGAAGGGGGCACTGCTAGGATTTCGCGGGGCGTGGTAAAACCTGGGGGCGAGACTGCATCAGAATAATTCCTCAGCATCATCTCCTCCTATCCCTTTATATCTAAATGGACACAGTAAAGAAAAATGGAATGGAGCAGGCTTAAATGTTATTAAAGAGTGCCGTGCTCCGGTGGGAAGATGTAGGACTTTCTGTGGAGGAGGGAAGGCTTAAATGGCTGCCAACCTTGTGAGATTTATGTGTCCTCCTGTGCTCAACCCCTCTTTAGAGAGAGAGACTTACCTGGAGGGACTCATCTCATAGGTTTAAGCGCAGCCTGGTCAACCATCTCTTCACAATATCTCTACATCTTTTCTATCTTTCTATCTAGTAATAGCATAAGATGGTTCAAAGTCTGTAAAAGACTATCATGGAGCAGAAACCTTTTGGGCATAAACCTAAAGGACATAACAAAACAGGAAGGGACAAGTAGGGGAGTAGTAAAAGCCAGTGTGAAGTGAAGGGAAGGACTGGTGTGTAAAGGAACATTCCCTGCTTGGGGTGGGGGAAGGGTGAGGGTACATAATGAGGGGGAGGCGGGAGGGCATGACCCAACAAACAGAGGGGCTATTTGGCATTGTACAGTCCTCAAGGCAACAGTCTGTAAAGTCTATGAATTACTCAGGATCAGTCTATGAAAAACCAGCAGCGTGAAGGGAAATAAGCTGCTTTAAAATTGTGTAAAATGTATATAGGGTATGTCAGAAAGTCCGATACAAGTCTCAGTCAGAAGTAGATGGCTAGGGGAAGAATTGGCAGGGGATGCAATGCTGCATGAGGGAGGTCAGCCGCTGGAATTCTGCTTTTCTGTAGATAGCCAACTGGAACCGCCAACACGTGACAGGCAGGTCAGAAGCAGGAACGGCGAGCAGGCATTAAGAAAGTTCTGTCCTCAGAGTCTGTGTATCAGGTTCTTCAGATCGCGTTAAGTGACATCTAGGGTTTCGGGAGGTGTGCCACTGTAGTCGTGCCATCTAGTGGGTGGCGTCGCCATTTGTTGTTAAAGTTCAGAGGCTCCAGCTGGCCGGGCTAGTGTCGCAGTGGTAGACAGAGACAGACTCGGGGACACACGGCTGGGCTGAGAAGCTGCAGTTTAATCTTTATTCACGAACGGGCAAATCACCACACCGTGTACTTCTCCATCATTCTTTCTCCCTGGCTGCTGCTGGGACTCTGGGCGTCCTTAGCATAGGGGGCGGGGAGAAAGAGGGGTGCGAAACTAGCAAGGGCCAAACCAATTCTCTCAGAGGTCAGGGGGGAAGGGGACCAAACCAACACGAAGAATACCAACACTGGAGATGTGATTGTTCATGAGATAAAGACAAATGCTGGACATTCTGCAAGAAGAAGGAAGACAGTTGTATGGACTCTCACTGTTGGCTACTTAAGAACAATGACAGGGGGTCGGGCGGTGGCGCAGTGGGTTAAGCGCACGTGGCGCAAAGCACCCGGTTCGAGCCCCAGCTCCCCACCTGCAGGGGAGTCACTTCACAGGCGACGAAGCAGGTCTGCAGGTGTCTGTCTTTCTCTCCCCCTCTCTGTCTTCCCCTCCTCTCTCCATTTCTCTCTGTCCTATCCAACAACGAACGACATCAACAATGGCAATAATAATAACCACAACGAGGCTACAACAACAAGGGCAACAAAAAGGGGGAAAAAATGGTCTCCAGGAGCGGTGGATTCATGGTGCAGGCACCAAGCCCAGCAATAACCCTGGAGGAAAAAAAAAAAAAAAAGAACATAATGACAGTCTAAATCCAGGATCCAGGCAGTGCGCCAGGACCCAGGTTCAAGACCCTGGTCCCCACCTGCAGGGGGGAAAGCTTCATGAGTGGTGAAGCAGGGCTGCAGGTGTCTCTCTGTCTCTTTCCCTCTCTACCACCCCCATCCCATCTCCATTTCTCTCTGTTTCTATGTAATAAATAAATAATTTTTTAAAATCTTTAAAAATTATGTGAATCCATTTTCTGACTCTAGCTAGGGTGTCTTATCCTCTTGCTCTGATTCTCTGACAGTCTGGCATATTTGCTACTTGAGTGACTGTGCACAGAATGAGTCTGTCACCATCTGACTGATACAATTGCAGTAGGTGGTAGAGAGTGCTTCTTGCAAGGTAAGTGTTTAATAAGGTTTGGTTTGTATCTCTGTAAGAACTGGGGGAGATATAGGGAGAGATAATGAATGAGTGAATGAGCCGGGGATTTATCAGTCCCTTTGCAGGAGGGAGTCAAGGTGATGTAATAAAAGGACAGAAGATCTGATAAATGATCACAGTAGGGGGCCACGCAGTAGCTCGAGGTTGGGACTATGTGATAGTTTGGCAGAGCATAGGGGAGCTCTCCCTTCTATGGATGGAGGTCTGGATAGACACCTCGCTGGTAAGTCTCTCATCACAGAGGTGAGCCAAGAGGGAAAAAGTCTCCCAGACTAAGCTTGCCTTGTTATTGTCTTAAGCCCACAGAAACCCCAATACTTCCCTTCATTAACTGCAGGCCTCATGGCTGCCTACTTTAAGATTCACTTAACTCAAATTCCCCTCACCTTCTGATCACAGGAGAACACACCTTATCACACACTCCTAGCAGTGCCCTTTGATGTCCTTAATTTGCTTATCTTCTCTCTATCTTGCCTTAACTGGTTCAACCCCTCTCCTCCCCTCTAATGCCTTTGGGTAATTAAATGCCTGCATCAGGAGACTAATTATCTTGACCTTTATGTATCTCATCAAATTCCTGTCATACCAGCCCCCTACCATAGAGGCAAGCCAACCTTTAAGAAACCTGTAATTTCTGACAAATTTGAATAATGTTCTTTGTTTGGTTTTCTATTTAACTCATGTCCACCTGCTAATAAACGAGACCTGAGACTTGAGATCTGAGGTCTGAGCATGCTGCAGGTATCCCCGGTGTCTTTTACTTTGTGATATTTTAAAAAGTGGAAAGGAAGCATTGTACGAGTGTCTCTTAATGAAAATGGTAGTTCTTGGCTAATGAGAAATCATTTGAAACAAT
Organism: Erinaceus europaeus; assembly: GCF_950295315.1. Classification (NCBI taxonomy): domain Eukaryota; kingdom Metazoa; phylum Chordata; class Mammalia; order Eulipotyphla; family Erinaceidae; genus Erinaceus; species Erinaceus europaeus. The sequence continues at coordinate 122,033,043 of NC_080170.1, forward strand.
TTCCCCTAAAGTTATGTCTATTAAATTATGTCACATGACATAAATATATTTTTAAAAAGATTTACTTGTTTATTTATAAGAGAACAAGAGGCAGAGTGTGTGTGTGAGAGAGAAAGAACTAGAACACCACTCTGGTACATATGACGCTGGGGATTCAAGTCAGGACTCCATGCTGGAGAGTCCAATGCTTAATTTCTTGGGCAGTAACAGAAATAGGATAGAATGTAATTCAATTTTGATAAGATAATTAGAAAGGAGCATCGCTCCCTCTCCTACCCCCAAATATGCCATTAAGGACACATTATTATTATTATTATTATTATTATTATTATTTTTATTTTTTTAACCATTAAGGATACAGAGATTTTCAGTAGTTTATTCCAAGAGTTGAATTTTTTTTTCAATAGCACAGGCATGGATATTTTTCCTCTTGTTCAAAGAGTGTTTTGAAAGTTGGAGACATTTTATGCGACTTCCAAACCTTGTAAAATAGAATTACTTTCCTCACCCTTCTCTCTGTTCCATCTGGGAGGCTGACTTCCAAAACCGTGTGGAAATTTGGTCTTACTTCTCAGCCTTTTAGGTCTACGGAAACTTTCCATATCTTTTTTTTTTTTTTTTTTGAAGTGGTAAAAGGAAATGCTTGTCCTGTAAGCCCAGAGGAAAATTCATACTTTATTTATTTATTTATTGCTCCTTAAACAGCGATATATGTGTAATAGCCTTATGGAAAAAAAAAAAAACACTCTCCCATTTCATGAACACTGGAAATTTTACCTTTTCTGAATTGACTTCTTGGGTTCAAGTCACAGATCTAAAGGATTTTCCTTTCCTTTTGCATTGAGAAATGGGACATGTCGTGATCCTGGCTTGAAGAATCTCGGTGATCAGGAAATGTGACAGAAATCAGCTGTTCCGACTGAGACAGACTGTGATGTCACAGTGCATATCTCCCAGATTGGAGGGGTCTCTGAGAGCAAAGTTGCAGTGTTCACTCCTCTTTCTCCCTTTTGTTTCTCTCTTCCATTCCAGTATCCGAGTAAGAAGAGCAACTTTCCACCAACAGCCCAAGAACTACAGTTCACTCAGTCTCAAACTCACCTGCCTTTGTTATTGCAGGGTAGTGCTTTTTTTTTTTAAAAAAAAAAATTATTATCTATTTTTGCTTCAAATATAATGATGCCTATTTACCTAATACTATTGGTGGGAATTGGAACTTCACTCCTGTGTGACTCCATCATCACAATGGGTTGTGTTTTCAGATAGATAGATAGATGATAGGTAGGTAGGTAGATGATAGATAGATAGATAGATAGATAGATAGTAGATAGATAATTGATAGGTAGTGATAGATAGATGATAGAAGATGGGTAGTAGAGAGATGATAGATAGATAGATGATAGATAGATAGGTGGATAGATAGATAGATGATAGATAGATAGGTGGATAGATAGATAGATAGATAGATAGTAGGTCATTTCCAAAACCTCTTAGCAAGTGAATACTTCAGCGGTGCCCAGTGTTCCTGTCCACCCCTACTGAGCTTGCACTGACCGACCTTGTGTTTCCCTGAGTCACCCGTGACCAATAAGCATGGCCTCTCTTTCAGATATACAGCATGGTGATAGACATAAGCCCGGGGACAGGATCGCCACAATTAAACTGATTCCTAGGAGCAAGGCCGCTGGTCGGAAGCCACCAGGAGCTCCAAGGATAGTGGAAGATACAGAAGTCGGAGAACTTCCACGTCGAAACTGTAAGTCAAATGAAAGTACATCTGGCAGCAGGGTGGGCGTGAGTATTCAACTGTGTGCTGGGCTCCCCTCTGCACCCCCCAGCTCATTTTCTATACTCCAGCCAGATGTGACAACTCTAATCCTGATTCATTATTCAGAAAGTGCTTGAAATTCGAGCCAGGAAACTGGGTAGATAGATCATCTTGAACAAGAAAACAGTAATATTAGTTTTCTTTTTTTTTTTTTTTTTTGCTTCCAGGGTTATTGCTGGGGCTCAGTGCCTGCACCATGAATCCATTGCACCTGGAGGCCATTGCACCTGGAGGCCACTTTCCCCCCCTTTTTTTGCCCTTGTTGTTGTAGCCTTGTTGTGGTTATTATTGTTATTGTTGATGTCGTTCGTTGTTGGGTAGGACAGAGAGAAATGCAGAGAGGAGGGGAAGACAGAGAGGGGGAGAGAAAGACAGACACCTGCAGACCTGCTTCACTGCCTGTGAAGCAACTCCCCTGCAGATGGGGAGCTGGGGACTTGAACCGGGATCTTTATGCTGGTCCTTGTGCTTTGTGCCATGTGTGCTTAACCCGCTGTACTACCGCCCGACCCCCTAATATTAGTTTTCACTCACACAAGTGGTGAATAACCGAAGACTCAATGAACCAGATTCCTTTTGCTGGGAGACAAGGCAGTAACTATTAACATTTAATGAAAGACCTCCCCCCACTGCAAAAATGCTTTGCTGAGAACTATCTCCTTTGATCCTCACATCAGCTGGAGGAGGGTGGCTACTTCTGAAATGCTCAGTTTTGCAGTAAAGACACCAAGGCATAGGGAGATGAAGCAACTTGAAAAGGATCCCATGCTTAAAAAGCGTCAGAGCCTAGATTTGATCCCACACAATCCTATTTGGGAAAATTTACATGCTGAAACATCCTACTACTCAGCCATGACCAGAGACCATAATCTTGAGCCTGTGATATTACAAGAGTCAGCAAGACATCTGAATCATAACACATTCGTTTGTACTCTGTGAAGTATTCATGTTAAAAAGACTTAATTCTCACTTGATTGATTCAAACTCAAACTCAGCATGTGGATTTTTTTTAAATAAAAGGTCAAATCACATATCTTTTTTAGACACTTTTTCCAATTCACTATTTATTGTATAGAAACAGTCAGAAATTGAGAGGGAAGGGGAGATAGAGAGCAAGAGAGACAGAGAGACACCTGTAGCTATATTTCACCACTTGTGAAGCTTCCTGGCTGCAAGTGGGGACCAGGGGCTTAAACCCGGGACCTTGCACATTATAATGTGTGAACTTAACCAGGCTCACCACCACCTGGCTCAGCCAAATGGCATATCTTTTAGACTTTGTGAGCCACAAAATAGAAGCCTTTGTTGCATATTAACAGCAAACAAAAACAAAACAAAATGTTTGCAAGCCTGTAAAAATGTAAAACAAATAAGCAAACAACAACTATGGAGTATTATGAGCTGAAAATAAGGCATGAGAGAGTTTGAGCCCCTGTGCCGACTTTGCTATGTACTACATGTGCTATATGTCTGTTCTCTTCACCAAACCATGTGATTCATAGCTGTTAAGAAGCCGTGAAAATCTACTAGAACTAGAAGGGGCATTGGGTTGTCACTTGTCTTGATTTCATGAGTAGACTTTGTGTGGCCTAGGCTGACATGAGGACCCAGAGGCCAACTTGGAGCAGGGCAATGTCCCCCTTGATGTCCCTCCTGCTTTAAAACATGGTGCCAGGTGATATTTTCGAGATGTGCAAGTGATGGAACCAGTCGATTTTATTTAGATATATGCCCGTGAGTTTTATTGAGACAGGAAGACCATTTCCAAGCCTCCTTTTGCTCAAATGTCAAAAGCCACCTTCAGAAGTGCTGGAGTCCAGATCATCTGCATATAAGAGGCTGGCCACAGAGGACACCTTGGCTCTTTGGTGTCACATTGTTGGAAATTGTAAGGAGAGAGCTGGAGTCGTGGCTCACTCAGAGGGTGCGCAGCTCTGCTGTGTGTGTGGCCCAGATTTCAATCGAACCCCAACCTCACTGGAGGAAACTAGTGCTGTGGTCTCTCTCTCTCTTTCAATTTCTCTGTCTCTCTTTCTGTGACTGTATCTTTAACAAATAAGGACAAGAAGTTTGTATCAAGAATGATTAAGGGAGCTATTATTAGTCATAACATTTCTACCGCATTTGCTGTGTTTTCCAGGCCCTAAGCCTTGTCTATAATAATTAATCCTTAAAACAATTGTAGGAGAGCAGTAATAGTTGTATCAAAAGGAATTTATTTTACTCTATGAGTGAAATAGAGTCTCACAGCAGACAGAGAGGAACGGAGAGATAGCAGAATATTGGCTGGTTCCATCCTGCAGTGATGCCAAGGACTAAACCTCAGCCATGAATGTCCAGTGCACGACTTGTGTGCTGTCTCTCTGACATACAAATAAATAAATCAACGACTGGGTTGCCTCTACTTTTTCCATGGGAACGCCACTGCAGAGTGAATCCATCTGTGTTTACCCAACATGTCTTCAAGATGTAGAGCCAGGCCAAAGGTGTCCCTTCTCTTGGCCATTTTATTGAACTCTCTTTTACCAGAGTTGGGCCTCCAAGTCTACTATGTGAACAACAGCCTGTAATCCATGAGTGAAGCGCTTTAGGGGTACCAGTTCAAGTTATTCAAGGGGAGGGAATCTTGCATTCTAATTCTGCTTTCCCCATTCAGTTCACTGCTCATTATGGCAGGAAGAGTTATGTTGGCTACTTTTTTTTTTATGTACAGAAGAGAATTCCTGGTTCTAGTATGAGCTTTTATGTCTATGTGTCAAACATTTCTAATCACTTTGAGTTTTCATCACCACAAGATGTCTGTATCTGATAAGATTTTTTTTCTGAGCATCAAGCCCACTGACTTCATAGAAAATTCTGTCTTTGGGCATCAGTCTCATCTGTTTACTTTACAAATTTTAATAAGATGCCACCATGTTGTCTCTGCCACATAATAGGAGAGTTCCCTTCACGCCTTCTCGCACATCTTCCAGCAGTAACAAGTGTAGTATTTAGTAACCCCAACAGTCTTCTCTCTTTTTTTATATTTATTTATTTATTCCCTTTTGTTGTCCTTGTTGTTTATTGTTGTAGTTATTGTTGATGTTGTTGTTGTTTGATAGGACAGAGAGAACTGAAGAGAGGAGGGGAAGACAGAGAGGGGGAGAGATAGACACCTGCAGACCTGCTTCACCACCTGTGAAGTGACTCCCCTGCAGGTGGGGAGCTGGGGGCTTGAACCTGGATCCTTACTCTGGTCCTTGCACTTTGCGCCACGTGCACTTAACCAGCTGTGCTACCGCCCGGCTCCCCAGTCTTCTCTCTTATTGAAGAAAATCTTCATTGACCAGGGGAAGTCTAGACAAAACTCTAACATATGAATAGAAAATGTTTTGCCACTAAGGACAGGAGGGAAAAAAAATCCTTAAAATTAGGTTAACATTAATAACCAACTAATTTAATAATCCCCCTGTAACCTAATGGCACAAATCAAGGATAAATAGAATTGATTCTTCTAGGGCCAGGCCCAGATAAAAATCTCAAGGTATCATTACAATGCTGTGATCTGCTTTGAACTTTAACTCAAGTCATTTAATCAACATCCTGGGTTTCTTCTACCGGAGTAGGCACTCTGTTAGACTGAGCACCACAAATCACTTTGTTTTAAAGCACCAAAGGAAGCCGGGGGGGGGGGGGGGGTTTGAGGACCGGCTCGGAGTCTGCTCTTAATTAAAACCAGTCGATGATGTACAGCGATTTGTCTGGGGCGCTTCTGACAGCTATGCATTCTTTCCTGCCCCAGTTGTTTGAACTGGGTCCAATGGTGCAATCATTAAATCTTTGATAGCTGTTGTTTAAATATGAGAAGGGAGGGGGTGAGACTTTTTTTTTTTCCAGGCAAGAAAGGAAGATGAGTCTTGTATTATATATGAAATCTTGGAGACTACTGGATCCTTCTCACTGGCTTTTGGTAGACGGATTCTGAGCATTTTATAATTATCCAATTGACGCGGGTTTTTTTTTCTTTTCTTTTCTTTTCTCTTCTCTCTCCTCTCCTCTCCTCTCCTCTCCTCTCCTCTCCTCTCCTCTCCTCTCCTCTCCTCTCCTCTCCTCTCCTCTCCTCTCCTCTCCTCTCCTCTCCTCTCCTCTCCTCTCCTCTCCTCTCCTCTCCTCTCCTCTCCTCTCCTCTCCCCTCCCCTCCCCTCCCCTCCCCTCCCCTCCCCTCCCCTCCCCTCCTCTCCTCTCCTCTCCTCTCCTCTCCTCTCCTCTCCTCTCCTCTCCTCTCCTCTCCTCTCCTCTCCTCTCCTCTCCTCTTCTTTTCTTTCTTGAGGCAGGCATGTCCCATTTCCTTCTTCCCTTCCAAAGGGATTTATGCTGGGGTGGGAAGAGAAAGGCTAACACCTGGTCTTACTCAAACAAGTCTGAGGAGAGGCTCATTACACAGCTGAGAGCCCCACAGGCTGGAATATATTTACATGTTTGCTAACAGAAGCAGGGCGTACCCAAAATAGCTCAGGTGGCTCGAAGGAAATGACAAACCTACTGAAAATTTTCTGTTTCAGTTTTGAGTCTGACAGACGCTTGCTGGTTAAGCAAAGATTGTTAAGTTGACTCTATCCAAACACTAAAGCCATTTAAAAAGGAATCATTATTCTAATGGGAAAGTCGTCACTGTAAATGTGTTAAGAATCAACACATCTGCAAGTTCTGCAGTCCATGAGGACATGCATAATACTTGTTATATTGTTTTCGGCATTGCAAGGCTTCACGTATGGACAATTTCACTTCTCTGGGCCATTTTTTTCACTCAGAGATAGACAGAGGGAGAAAGAAGAGACACCACAGCACTGAAGATTCCTACACTGTCATATCAACTCCCATATGGTTTTGTGGCTCAGGCCTGGTTAGACAGACACCTGTGTGAGTTCTCTCTCTGAATGTTGATTTTTTAAAAAGTAGAATAAGACACAGTCACTGTGATATCCTTATATATCAATATGTACCTACTGAGTGCCCATATAGTTGTGTATGTATATTTTATATAGAAAGGTGTTAGAAAGATCGATGAGGAATAGGGACACAACATAACGGTTCTATAAAAGACCTTCATGCCTGAGACTCCAAGACTCTAGGTTCAATCCCCAGTGCCACTGTAAGCCAGAGCTGAACAGCGCTCTGATGTTACTCTCTCTGCATCTTTCATTAAAACAAATAAAACAGATTTGAAAAGAGAGATAGATGATAGATGACCTATTTATTTAGTATTCTCATTATATTTTATCACAAAATGGATTTACAAAATTCTATTTAATTTTTCAGTTTGATTAATGGTTTAATATTGATTTATAAAATTACAAAATAACAGGGGTACAACTCCATACCATCCCCATCCCCAGAGTTCTGGATCCCCAGTCCCTCCGTTGGAATCCACAGTAGTTCTCCTATGGTTGCAGATGTGGGTTGACTAGTATTTCTCCCACTATCTATCTAGATTTGTATGTTTTCCCATTTTTTAAGACCCCACCTTCTCTTCCCTTCCAAGTCACACCTTCACCTATTACTACTTCCAACTGCCCCTCTGTTTTTTTCTGTTCTCTCACTGGACCCTGATGGAATTGAAGTTCAGAGCCCTCTGGATATCTCCCACCCACCCCTCTGGGAATATGGACCACAATTTTTATGGGGTGCAGAAGGTGGAAGGCCTGGCTTCTGTAATTGTTTCTCTGTGGAATTTGGCAATTGGCAGGTGGATCCATCCCCCCAGCCTGTTTCTATCTTTCCCTAGTGGGGTGGGGCTCTGGGGAGGTGGGGTTCTAGGACACACTGGTGAGGTCCTCTGCCCAGGGGAGTATGACATTCTATTTCAAGATATCTGTCACTGCTACAGGGAGGCGTTTCAAGGTTCAGAAGAACCATTTTGCAAACAGTGGTAGTTGGTGCGTTCAGATACAACATTATAACTCACCCCCCCCCCTCTGCAGTGGAGCAAATACCCCTCAGCCTGCAAGCGTGACCCCACTTCCTTTGCAAGACTTTCAGAACTCACCAGATTGTTTTCCTGCCAGGACCCTAGAGTCCCAGGGCAAAGCATTTCAAAGACAGGTGTAAAAATTATCCTTTTGCTTATCCAGAAATGACTCATCTCCTGGCTGCCACTGTGTCTCTCAGCCTGGTAAAGGTCAAATGGAGATCTGCTTCACAGCAAAAGTTTCTCTGCTTGGTTTCCAGCCTCGCAGAGAATTATTTTGTTTTGTTTAACTTGGGTGAGCTCAACAGCATTGCTGACATACTCTAAACCAGGTTCAACTCTGACCCAACAGCCACGGGTCTGGTGCCCTCAAGGAAGATCAGTAGACTGGAGGCTCCCTAAAGCTTCCCCAGGCGTCCACACACAACGCCAACGCACAGTCATCAACCAGAACAAACTCTGCTGGTCCAATAGGCAAGTAGCTTAATGCCAGTGGTTTTGCCAAATATGAGAAAGAGTTGACCTTGCTCTGACAATATTTTAATTAAATAAATCATCTTTCCATTCAATTTTTTTTTGAACTGTCCATTTAGAGTCAGATAAAAGAGATTTGTCCAGTCTGATGCATTTGAAGTAAAGTCCTATGTGTGCTCTGTTTGACTCAGAAACTTCTGCTCCTGGAATGTGAGTACTTAAGATTTTTTTTTTCTAACCAGACTGTATAAGCAGGGACAGTTAGTAGACCAGCAAGCCAACATGGTTGTTTGTAATTAACAGTTTCTCCCACATCCAGTGAGAAGTCATCTGAGGAACTTAGGGAAATATCTTACTCCCTATTTATAGATCACTGCTCAGGAAGACATGACTTTCTCTTTTGATCAGATCTTGTTATTTCTGGAGCAACTGTAAGCATTTTGTCACCAGACTATGGCATGCAAAATGAGACAAAGAACCTTGGGTTCTGATGACATCAATGGCCACCAAACTAACCTTGGACCCACCTAGCTCTGTGTGTTTCCTCCTGTGAGTTTGCTATGCACCTGAAACCATCTTAACTGAACTAGTTAGGGTTGGTTAAATAAAAGTTTGTAATCTATTACAGAATCCTTTTGCCCTTGATACCAAAGGATGGTCTCAATGTCTACTAACTAAGAGCTATTACACCAGGTGGCTACAAGACATGAGAAGTTCAGTGAGAGGTAGAAAATCAACAATCAGTGTGATAATGAGCATATTAGAAGAAAAGGAAATAATACATCTAGCAGTAGGAAATAGCTAATCCAAAGGCAGGCTTTCAAAGCTTAGGAAAAATCCATCAAGAGAGGAGTTTCCTACATTGCATAGGGAGTTGACACTAGGACCTTCTACAACACTTTTTCTTTTTTCCTTTCCTTTCCTTTCCTTTCCTTTCCTTTCCTTTCCTTTCCTTTCCTTTCCTTTCCTTTCCTTTCCTTTCCTTTCCTTTCCTTTCCTTTCCTTTCCTTTCCTTTCCTTTCCTTTCCTTTCCTTTCTTTTCCTTTCTTTTCCTTTCTTTTCCTTTCTTTTCCTTTCTTTTCCTTTCTTTCCTTTCCTTTCCTTTCCTTCCCTTCCCTTCCCTTCCCTTCCCTTCCCTTCCCTTCCCTTCCCTTCCCTTCCCTTCCCTTCCCTTCCCTTCCCTTTCTCTTTCTCTTTCTCTTTCTTTCTTTGTTTCTTTCTTTCTTCCTTTCTCTCTCTCTTCCTGATAGAGATTCAGAGAGATAGAGAGAGAATGAAGAAGGTGACCTTAGCACTAAACTTTCCTTCAATGAGCTGGTGGCAGGGCTTGAGCCCATGTTGTATACCCAGCAAAGCAATGTATTATCTAAGTGAGCTTTTCTTTTCTTTTCTTTTTTTTTTTTTGCAGTTCTCTTCAACTTTTAATATTGTCCCACGTGTAAAAACACAGATGATTAAATCAAAGCTTTCCTCCTCAAGTAAAATAAACCAGTTAATGAATTAAAAAATATTTTTCCTGTCTGTCTTCTAAGGAAGGTTGATTTATAGTTGGAGTTTAAAAATGATGAACTTGAGAAAAGGGAATTTCAGTAAGCTGTCCACTGGCCTATCTGTAGCACTTAGAACTCTGAAGTCATGTAAAGGAACAGGTATATAGCTTACAAGCAGACTCTAATGCAGATTTCAGTAGGGCCTTCAATAGATTTGTGAATTGATAGACTCAACCCTTTGTGTTTCAGTGTCTTTAGATAAAAAATGAAAAGACATATTATTTGTTCTTCTTCTTTGGCGATGAGTATGTTGAGGAAATAAAGCCTGTTAAACATGCCAGGGACATAGTAAATGCAAAATTTTTAACTACTGTGTTTGTTTTTACTATCTCTTACAACTGTGTGATACGATGCTTCTAGAGAAATCAAAATAACTCCTGAATGACTCCATATGTTCAGGAGAAAGAACAGTGCCAACAGAGGGAAAATCCATGTCAAATACTACTTTCCCACACCAATCATCACTTTTTAGAAAAAAAAATCTTTTAAAAGTATTTGGGGGAATAATCTTGAGACAGACAGCTGGACAACATCTGCAACAGTTTAGTTCTCTGACACAGGATCTTCCAAATTGCTGATTTCTGCATAAAACATGATAATTTTGAATCATGAATATTGAATAACAATCACATAAGTGATGGGTAGATTAAATACTTCCATGCTGGAACTGCTTCTGGGTTATATCTGGTTTCATAGCATCATAATTTAATGGCTTACTAATGACTGAATGGTTTTTAACATGTGTCTCACCCTAAATAATCACTCATTCATCTTATATGAAAAGGAGAGATCTTTGCATTTATTAGTGTGCCTCATTGAGAGTATACTTAATGTTATTTATAATATCTGATTTCTTCCAAGAAGAAAATTGCCTGCAGGCTCAGATGCTGGTCATGAATATAACCTTGCACAAGACTTTGTGAAATGGACCTTAATTCTAAAAGAATACGAATGTGGAAGTCATTGGCACTGTTAGGTAATGAAATCTTCTAGTTTCTTCTTTACAAGCTGGACAGACTTCTTAAATGAGAACTCGTTCATACTGCTGGCTGAAGAACCCATATTCTAGTTGTTGCTCAACATTTCTGAGGTGAGAACATCTTGATGTGACTACCAAGTCTCTTAAAGAATAGGCAAAATGTCTGTAGGGGATTAACTCATATATGGGGCCAGGTGGCTGAGTGCACATGTTACAATGTGCAAGGATCTGGGTTCGAGCCCCTGGTTCTCACCTGCAGGGGAGAAGTTTCATGAGTGGCGAAGCAGGGCTGCAGGTGTTTTTCTGTCTCTCTTCCTGTCTGTCTTGCCCTCCCCTGTTAATTTCTCTCTGTCTCTAACAAATAAATACATTTTTGAAAGATTAATTCATACACTAAATTCATTAAGTGAATTTAGATTAATTCATACATTCTCTGGAGAGAATGACAAGATTTTAAGGGTGGATGTGACCTCAGTTAGCTTGAGTGGCTTATTTCCCCTCTGAATATCATTCCATTTTCCTAAATCCTTGAAAGAATGCTGGTCATTTTTTTTCCCCAAAGTTTAGGTGGTGAAACAGGGCTGGCAGGTGTTGTCTTCCACATCTTTTTGTCTTGGTTTCTGTCACAGGCTAAGTGAGGTGTGCAAATTCAAAGATGAATCTGTCAACTAAGGGAAAGTTTGCCCCTTTAACCAAATCCCAGTGAACCATTATTACATTTAGACACGTTAGAGTTCAGGATGATGACCTTCCTAAATTCTGTTCTCTTTGCTTTACAAAGTCCTTATCTCCAATGACTTTTAGTTCTGCTTTCTTTGGGGATCTCTTTCTCTCTCTCCTAGGGTTAAATCCAAAGGGAAGGGGAGACAGCACAAAAGTTATGCAAAATGACTGTCCTGTCTGAGGCTGTATAGTCCCAGGTACAATTCCCCACATTACTATAAACCAGAATTGAGCAGTGTCCTAGCAAAAATAAATAAATAAGTAAATAAATAAATAAAATTACATATATATATATGTATATATATTCAATTTCTAGTTAGTTTTAACTCCTCTCAACCCTACCCACAGAGATTCCTACTTTATCTAGTCGGTAGAGCCTCTAAACCTCTGTTTCCACCATCAATGTACTTCTGAAAGATAGTTTCCGGATTTGCCTCATCCTAACACAAGCTAAGAGATGACATGTTCCTTGATTGAACTCCCCAGTAAGTACTCTCACATACAAAGTTGAAACCATATTTCTTTTTTTATATACTCTTTTTATTTTTTTACTATCTTTATTTATTGGATAGAGACAGCCAGAAATCAAGAGGGAAGGGGGTGATAGAGAGGGAGAGAGACAGGGAGATACCTGCAACATTGCTTCACCACTTGTGAAGCTTTCCCCTTGCGGGGCGGGGGGGGTGGAATCAGGGGCTTAAACCTGTGTCGTTGGCATTATAACATGTGTGCTCAACCAGACACACTAGCACCTGGCCTGAGGCCATATTTCTTATCAATACCTTTGGCCCACAACTCTAGGCAATTACCCCGTTCTTCCTGACTCACACACTCCGTCAATAGGGAACCTTTGAAGTTTGCGACTGCACTTTCCTTGGAATGCTTCCTCTCTTTGCCTCGATTCTTCTTGAACTGTCTCTGATTCGACTCAGAGATTACATGTTCCTGTATACCTTTGATGACATGACAGGCTATGCTAAGCACTCTTCTGTTTAAAACTGGTGATCTCTGTTCATACTACATATTAGTGTGACACATATGCGCATGTATTTATATACTCTTATGGTTATCATTAAAGTTGATTTAAAATGACTTGTTTTGGAATCTGTCTGCTCAGTGTAAACATCTTAAGTTCAGTAGTAGACTTGTTAAACCATCTAAGAACCTCCCCAGTGAGTACTATGGTAGATGAACTAAATCAAGAATACTGATTGAAAGAAACAATTCAAGAAGTCTCTTTCCATATGTCTCACAGTTAAGTGGATCAAATCATCTGGAATAACAGCTATGTTTTGGCAAAAGCACAATCAGACTGGTTGTAAGTGTGTGTTCATACTCACTTAGCAAATAGTCATGAAGAACTTATAGTGTGCTGGGTACTATTCTAGCTACTAGAGGCAAAACAGCAAATCAGACAGGAGAAATCTCACATTTAATGGAACCCCGTCTGAGGATACAAAGTGTTCTCTGATAGTATATCAATCAACCCAGAAATGAACAAGAGACTTTTAGAGAATGCTGTCATTCAATTAATTTCACAAACATTTGCCATGTGCCTGATTAAGGATTAGGCAATTTTCGAAGTTCCAGGCAGAGAACAGTGAAAAACTATGCAAAAAACCAGGAATATCACTGCCAATGTAAACCTTACAGCTTAAAGGGACTGGGAGGTGGCGCACTTGGTTTGGTGCACATGTTACATGCACAAGGATCCCAGGTTCAAGCCCCTGTCCTCGTTTTCAGAGATGGGAATTGCTTCACTAGCAGTGAAGCAGTGCTGCAGACCTCTCTCTCTCTCTCTCTCTCCTCAATTTACCTCTGTCTTATCAAGTAAATATAGAAAAAATAAAATAAAATAAAACCCACAGCTTAAAATCAGAGAAGATCTTAAAAATGTGACAACCTACTTCCACTAGGTTGACCAGGAGAGTGTTCTCAGTAGGTGATGTGTGTGTTCAGGTTTGGATGATAAAATTGACCAAAGAGCTGGTCTTGGGACAGCAAAAAGTTTACAAGTAGAGAAGGGGAGAGGATTGGTGTAGACATAGAGTGAAAGCAAAAGCTGAGTTGGGACTTCTGTCCCTCCTGAGGTCTTCTTGCAAAATTGTCTCTTGGTTGACATAATGGCCTTTTCGATTTTTGATCTGGCTTTCCCAGTATTCTCTAAGAGTACTTTATCATGGCCAAACTACTTGTGTACCCACAGCGATTTACATTAGATCTAACTTTCCTTTTGGAAATCTGAAATCTTACGATGTGTTGGAGAGAGAATGTGCCTTCATGACCAACCCCCAGAAAAAGCTCTGGGCGTTCTTTGAGGAAGTTCTTTGATAGACAACAGTCCTTGTGTGTTATGACCATCTGATGCTGGAGAATTAAGCATCTCCCTCTGCTAGGAGGAAATGTCCAGAAGCTTGTGCCTGGGTTCCTTAGGACTTTGTGTATTGTTTTATTTTTCCTGTTGCTGATTTTTCTTTGTATCCTTTCAGTGGAAGACACAGTAAGTGATGGCTATCACTATAACTATATTCAGAGTCTTCTGGGTCTTTCTAGTGAATCATTGAGTCTGGTGATGGTTTGGAAGACACCTGCTACAATCAATGCAGGAATATCTCATGGTACTCATGTCATATATTTCAAGACAGTAGCTTGCATGAACAAGAGTCAGGTTGAGTGTTAAAACACAGAGAAACCAGTAGTGTGTGTGTGTGTGTGTGTGTGTATGTGTGTGTGTGTGTGTTTAAAAGAATGCTGACCAGGAAGATGGCGTGAAGATTGGAAACCTAGCAGGTAGTATGCAATCACTTTACATTGTTTTGGTTATTTTATTTGGTTTTGTTATTTCTTCTTTTTTAAATCTTTTTAATCTTTATTTATTGGATGGAGACAGTCAGAAGTTGAGAGGAAGGGGATAAGGGAATAGAGAGGGAAAGAGACAGAGTGACACTGTTTGACTATTCCTTCCTGAAGCTTTCCTCCTGCCGGTAGGCACTGGGGGGGGGTGGGTTTGAACCCAGGTTCTTGTACATGATAACGTGTGTGCTCAACCAGGCATGCCACCATCAGGCCCCATTTTGGTTACTTTACATTTCTTCTGGTCATACCTTTTATTTTAAAAAGAATTTATCATTATTATTTATTGGATAGAGACAGAGAAACTGAGGAGCAAGAGGAAGACAGAAAGGGAGAGAAAAAGAGAGACATTTGCAGTTCCGATTCACCATCATGAAGCTTTCCCCACCCTGACAAGTGGGAAGTAGGGGCTTGAACCTGGGTCCTTGAACCTGGTTGGTAGTACACTGCTACCCAGCTCCTGTCACACCCACTTTTTTTTTTTTTTTTTTTTGGCCTCCAGGGTTAAGTGCCTACACCATGAATCCCCTGCTCCTGGAGGCTATTTTTTTTCCTTTTTGTTGCCCTTGTTGTTTTATCATTGTTGTGGTTATTATTATTGTTGTTATTAATGTCATTGTTGTTGGATAGGACAGAGAGAAATGGAGAGAGGAGGAGAAGACAGAGATGGGGAGAGAAAGATAGACACCTGCAGATCTGCTTCAACACTTGTGAAGTGACCTCTTGCAGGTGGGGAGCTGGGGGCTCAAACTGGGATCCTTACGCTTTACGCCACATGAGCTTAACCCACTGCGCTACCACCTGATCCCCTGTCACACCCATTCTTTACCATGAATACCAAGAATTTAGGCATTTAATTAATTCCTAGATGTTAGTCTTGGTTTTCATCTTCTTAAATGGCTTATTAGCACATTTATTGCTACAACAATTCACAAAAATCCATAGTAATCACCTCTAAAATTCCTCAACATGAAGGGGTCTGGGAAGTGGCACACCCAGTTAAACACACATAGTACTAAGTGCAAGGACCCACATAAGGATGCAGGTTTGAGCCCCCACTCCCTACCTGCAGGAGGATGCTTCACAACTGGTGAAGCAGGTCTGCAGGTGTCTATAATTCTCTCTCCCTCTCTAGCTGTCCCTCCTCTCTCCATTTCTCTCTGTCCTATCCAAGAATAGAAAAAAAATGTCCATCAGGAGCAGTGGATTTTTAGTGCTGGCACTGAGCCCCAGAAATACCCTGGAGGCAAAAATAAAATAAAATAAGATAAAATAATTCCTCAAGC